>NC_068993.1:57383813-57387578 GCF_001194135.2 Octopus bimaculoides
GAAAGCAAATAAACATTAGTCAAATCGAACCTTCGTCATCAGGGTAGAAAGCATCTTACTTTTGAGTTGATGACGCAGCGAATTTTAAGCTTCCCAACATCATGATCTGAAATATAATTTGGCGTCTCTTAGCAAATGTTTGAGCAACTACATAGATATACACTTATCATGTTGCATTTAACACCTGATCTGCCCTGATCAGAGACATGCACGAAAAAATGCTCCATCCGTGACCATCCATTTTAATATGCACATATTTTGTCAAGTATTACCTTATTCGATATAAATTTACTTTATATAAACAGTGCAGCAGAGGGAGCCTCGTTTGCTATTTATAACACATCGAGTAACCACCTTAAGGCACTTTCACTGCTTTTTCCTGAACTTCTACATTCATTGCAATATGGCGCATTGTTTCTATATGTTGCTAAGAAAATTCTATTTTCTAAATTTGCACAAAATCTATGATTTTTTTTCTACACATTGTCCTCGACCTATATTCGATAAAATTTTATATTCAAGAAGCAAATAATTTATCTAAGTATAAAAGCAAGAAATCTCTCTTTCAGACACTTCATTCTTTTCGCTTCTCAATCGATGTTTTATTCACAATCTTGAAAATACAGTAAAAATGGCACGAAAGAAGAATAGATTCATAAATTCTTAGAGAACGAATTTATTACTTTATTTATGTTTTTATATCTCGCCAAAAATAGTTTTTTGAATTTCTTCTATAAATCTTAACAAAGCATCTCTATATTCAACACTTTTCTGAAGACACTTATGTATGTTCAGTTTAATTTAACATCCTACATTGTTTTCAGAAGTATTAAGGTCGTACTATGACTTGTCTTCTTTTATGCCTGTCTTAACGATCCTTAGTAACGGCGGTCAAAGATAATTAGGTGAATATCTATAACTAGTTGCACAGCTTATACATACCACCTGCACTTCTTAATTATTCGTTATTCATGACATCAATATAAAGAAAAGTATATTCTTTATATCTGCATCTGAATAAGTATCATATGTGGAATATATATACGTCGCTATGTATGTAAGAATATATACATATATATGTTTGTGTGTGTGTATATATATAAATGTATATATCTATCTATCTATCTATCTATCTATCTATCTATCTATCTATCTATCTATCTATCTATACATATACATGTGGTTGTGTGTGTCTTGTGGGCGCGCGCTATACATACGTGTATATATGTGTGTATGTGTGTGTGACTGAGTGCGTGTGTGTATATATGTGTCTGTGTGTCTGTGAGTCAGTTTGGCGGAAGAAATGCTGTTTGAATATTACTCAAAGATTGAAGAGCCGTCAGGAGTGCACCAGCTCAACTCTGGATAACTCTAAATAGACCAAAATCGTCACAGGCTGTCGCTTCCTTCTACCTAAATACGCACAGCTATGCGCATATTTTAAATTTTGAGTGTATATGTGTGTGTATGGGCATGTGTGTGTGTGTGAATGCACATGGAAAATTGTATCCAGTTAGTGAATTTTCTAATTAGTAATATCCCTTAGTACAATAAACTTTTTCAGAGTACATACATGCACAAACGCGCACACCCACACACACATACACACACACACACACACACACACACACACACACACACACACACACACACACACACACACACACACACACACACACACACAAACACCCATACACTCTCACACTCACAGAGACCCACACTAGTATGAACGCTTTGATATACATGCATACATACACACATACACTCACACATATCCATACATATAAACGTACATACATATATACGTACATATATGCATACATACATACATACATACATACATACATATCTATTCATGCGCTCTCACAAACGTACACACATAAGGGCATACACATTCATAAATATATATAGTTGTGTGTATATAAATATGCATGCGTATATATTTATACCAAAATATGAATACATACCTATGTCTTTTTACATATGTATTTATGTAGATGTGTTTATACTTTATATACATACTTTTGCCTTTCAGTATTCATATATATCCTTGTGTGCTCGCGCGTTTATGTACGCACGTCTGTATATATATATATATCCTGGTATACATGTATATGTATTTTCATATACAAATACAGAGTATTATATGTGAGAGATTAAAAGATAAGAAAAAAATAGAATGAGTGAGAAAAAACGAGCTGTGTGTGTGTGAGAGAGAGAAAGAGAGAGAGAGAGAGGGAGAGAGAGGGAGAGAGAGAGAGAGAGAGAGAGAGAATGAATGAGAGGGGTATAGAGAAGCAGGCACAGGAAATATAGACAATGAAGTGAGAGTGAGTATATATTGTTCTTGTAATGTCTGTCACTATGTGGGAACAGACCCTTATATAATTAGATATCGTTTAGTTAAGATGAAATACAAACAAACCATTCAACTGACATTAATTTACTTGTTGTTTTTAAAACGTATCTCCTGTAATACCTTACAAAATCTCACCCCCTTGTTTTTTTACTTACATAACTCCCGCTCTCTTTCTGTCTCCAACTCTCTCTCTCTCTCTTTCTCTCGCACTTTATCTTTCCCTTCTGTCGTTTTGCCATCATTTTCACTTTCATTTGTTTCTACATCACCGATTTATACCACCAGCCACTGACATATAGAGACAGACGGAATCAAAATCAATCTCGCAGTTATGTCTTATATATATTTAAACTGGTTGTTTTCTCAGTTAATACTAGGCACTACAACACACCGAAAAATAAATGGTTCTGCTTATTTTGTCTCCAACTGTAAACACCAACCAGATGTCCCCAGTGCAAAGACAGTACGAACACAGATAGGTGTTGTAACGAATGACTGGTAGAGCGGAAATGACGCGAGACCGGGGTTTCGTTGCCGAATCTAATATCTCGGAGATACTCCGCGAACCGGTCAGCTAAGCGGCGTCCCATTTGACCGATGTACAGGGAAGGACAGAAAGAGCAGGAGATGCAGTAAGTGACGTTGTCAGTAGTGCAGGTCTGGGTTTGTGCCCTCACCATCGCTTCAGAACCGATACTAGTGTGTTTATGTCCGTGTTACTTAGCAGTTCGGCGAAAGAACCATACTTTTCCCGAGTAAAACATAAGTACTACATCCTTATCTTCGACTAAAACCCTCCCAGGCAGTGTCCCAGCATGACCACATTCTACTGACGGAAACCAGTAAAAGATAACGATAAAATTGATTTATGAATATTTATATTTTTATTTTATCCTTGACATCGATTTCTTTAATATCTCACAGATTTGATACCACAAAACACTACATAAACATTTAAATTAAGATATTTGCTTTCGATTTATCTTTATTTAAAACTATTTATCATATACCTTCTCCTTGATTAACTTCAATTACTAATATTTCTGTTTTATCTTATGCAACCTTCTTTGGTCCAATTTACTATTTCTATTTGCTTAGCTCATGTCTATTCTCAATACATAAGAATTTTGTTTTTACTTCTCAGCTCTGACAAGATTTGGTCTCCATTATTTTATTTATATACCATCTTAACTATATCTAATGAATAGGTAATGATACCTAATTCGACTGATCTTTACATTTATCCTATCTCACTCTAGAATATTATTTACAGATCAGTTATTTGATATTCTCATATCTCTTCGAATGTTACTTCGCTTGAAACATCTTTCCATTTCGGAATTTATATTTCTGGATGTACATTTAAAAGAAATCTTAATATATATATATATATATATATATATATA
>NC_068993.1:57387850-57388297 GCF_001194135.2 Octopus bimaculoides
TAATCATTTGCATATCCAACAGTCATATATGTATGTATGTATGTATGTATGTATGTATGTATGTATGTATGTATGTATGTAAGTATATTGTAAATGTTGGGTGCGACTATTACTGACAGTTCAGCAATATTTGTTAGTCTAGAAACATTGGCTGAACATCGTTGTGAATTATGTTTCTGTTCTTGTATCTACAGACAGAAGTATGTATATGAGAGAGCGCATGGCCCAGTGGTTCGGGCGTTGGACTCACGATCATGGTTTCAGTTCCTAGACCGGGTGGTACCTTGTGTCCTAGAGCGAAACACTGTATATCACATTGCTGTGAGATTACATAAAAACGAAAGCATAGACAACGAACTTTTTTCGAACAACGAAAAAAACAAGCAGAGAAACGAGACATGCAACATAAAGAGTATGCCCCTTCTTATATATACATATATATATATG
>NC_068993.1:57388999-57390649 GCF_001194135.2 Octopus bimaculoides
TCTCTCTCTCTCTCTCTCTCTCTCTCTCTCTCTCTATCTATCTATCTATCTATCTATCTGCCTGTCGAAGAAAAATATTTGCTTATATATTGATATAAATGTTCTCAATTGCGAACCACAACAATTCCTACCAACTTGCAATGATTTTAAAGATATACTGTAACGTACAATCCAATTTACCTAGGCACTGTTTAATACAAGATAATAAAATATTCGACCGAATCTGCTAAAACGTTACTTATGTCAATCAAACCCTTTTCAGTTGTAATTGTTAGTGATTATAAATAAACATTAACCATTACTTTCATGATGCTATGATATTTTTATAGTTTTATTGAATGAGTTATGTTTCTTTTGATTGTTCTTATGCATAGTGTTTTATATTTCATGACTTAATACATATTGATATCTTGCATTATAATACAAGACGGTGAACAGGCAGTGTCCTTTAATGCACCGGGAAAATTTCATAACGGCATTTTATCCGTCTTTACTTTCTGAATTCAAAAGCAAGATAACAAAGCAATTTACAGTTTTATAAATTATTTAGAACACCATTTTTTTTTTAAGAATCAAATTTTATATCAACGGACAACTTCTTAAATATAAAAAATATATGAAGGACTCTATGTAATCAATTTTATTTAATGCAATACGCAGACAGAGTGCAATAGTCGATTAAAGTAATTAGTTTTGAAGTTGATTAATGGACAGTGATACCTAAACATCTACTACTAATTATTGTTCATCCAAATCATGGTTAATCTCTAGAAGTTCAAAAATTTCGTGTCATTAATGTTAAGTCCAAAGTCATGTAGCTCGTTCATATATCATTCATCAGAATTCAGCATCTGGCCCAATAATCACCTATACAAGCATCGGCGAAATATTAAACATTTAACTAAGTTGATTTCTAATATCGTTGTTAAATGCTCAAGTGAAGGGTGTGTGGCGGAGCGGTTGTCTATGCTGATACCTTAATTCAAAAGAGAGCTGGCTCAGTCCAAATGGTAGATGACATACAGATGTATAAGAAGAGATGCTTATGTATATATATAAATGTGAGTTTGGCGAGATATATCATGCGGATACTGTAGTCGCTTTCAGTTATGGTCCAGTTATGCGCATCGGTAAATATTTTAGCGTCGATGACTATTATTAGTTGTCAGTCATTCTGTAAATTCCTCCGATGAGTAACTCCACGTTTGCTTCACTCGACAGTAATATCGTCTGGAGTATGCATTAGCCATAATTAAAACGATATGGAACATTGAGACTTGCTCATCCACAACGTTTATTTCCACATATTTTACAATTTCATACAGCTTATAATTATGATCTTTATGATCTACAATTCTTTCTTCTGCACAAACTACGGGCAGATGCAGATGCAACATGTAATGATTATGTATGTATGTATGTATGTATGTATGTATGTATGTATGTATGTATGTATGTATGTATATCAATATCGAGAATAACCAGCCGAAATTGCAAAGATAATATGGATGTCGACTGAGGACAGAAAACTCCGAATGACCCGTCCTTGTTTTCTTGGTATCGTCTATCTGGATATTCTGTTGTCCCTTTCTTGTATCACCTAAATGTCTCGTTGTTTTGCATTCTTGTTCCATTTTGTATCATTATATA
>NC_068993.1:57390926-57392689 GCF_001194135.2 Octopus bimaculoides
TATTTAACTACGTGCCGCAATGATAGTTAAATCGTTACACTACGTATATGGGTGTAACTTAATGCGCATTTCAAAGTATCGAATATGCGCTGTTTGGGGTATCAATAATTATATAATTCCCAAGAACAATTATGACAACCGCATAAACAAGAGAAATAGTAAAATTAACAATTAAAAAAAATATATGGAATATAACAATAAGAATATCAAAAACAATAATAGTTAATAAGGAAAATGATTATTAATATCAACAATAATAATCAATAACAAAAATAATAATTAAGAACACCGCCAACATCAACAATAACGTCAACAACATGAATAGCAACGACAACATGGCCTACATGAAAAATTACTACAATAATTATAACAACAAAAATCGAAAATTACATGGCCAATATAAAAAGAATATATACATTTACAAAGAAAACAACAATAACAACAACAAGAACAAAAACAACAATACAAGCATTAAGATCAACAGCTGTACATGTGACTCTGGAAGTGATATAGAAAATAATCTTCAAAACCGTATGCATGATCACATTATCAATTTCATAATATGCCATAACTAGTTGTTTTATTTTGTCTAATTATATTCACAGTATTAATTTCATATTATCACATCATTTCTATGTCTTTCATCTGTTTCTATTAAATATCCACCCTTATTCCATCCGTTTAACAAATTCGAGTTATTATCGCTCAGCGTTTGTTTCTCTGTGGATATATGTGACTATGTACGTACATCTCTATTATGTATGCTCGTGTGTGTTTGTGTTCTTTGATACGTGTTCTTTAATTCTCTTCGGCTAAGTGTATGTATACGCGTTTGCCAGAATATATTTATTCCGGTTTGTCAATGTGGATACGTGCTTTCTTCCTAATATCTGCTTGTATATGTTTGTATGTGTGTTTTCTGCTGAGTGTTTGCATGTGTGAAAGCATATATGTTTTACGGATGCCTGTGTGAGTGGTCTTCAGTGTATGCTATAATACAACTTCTTGATACAGTAATGTATTTATTATGATGATATCTGTCGAAATATTCGCTCGCTCTGTCATGATAATGCGTCATATTAATGTATGCTATTGTCAGAAACATCGTATTAAGATCAGGTATGATAAGATATATTTCAGTAATTGTCATTCATACTGTGTGGTTTATAAATCATATATCATATAATTAATGAAGAGGAGTCAAATGCAGAGACGTAAATTTCACTACCCACTGCGGTGCTAACCTAATTTTTGAATGCCTTGTGCAGTATCTACATATTCTATGCTGTTGAGTGAGGTTAACGCAGTGTGTAATCTTCGATGCTCCTGCTGCATTTCGAAAAGGAGAAACTATAGAATAGATGTGTCTACATACTAATGATACTCGTAGTTACAGAGAAATGATTTATAATCGGCCACTCTTCTCTCTATACAGTAAACATAGGCTCAGTACCTAGCAATCTGGTTTTCATTGTCTATATGTCTAATAAGTACGTGATAAATCCTCAGTCAAATCCTCTTATTGAAATATTAACAAAATCTGCCCTGAAGTATTTATTTTCTCAACGGTGTGAGGATGGTGCTGAGACGGCAATACGCAGAGGAGCACGAACAGAGCGACGGCATACCACAAATATATACATAGTTCGGCTCATAAAATCGAGTTGTGTCGGTATTAAAGTTCTTTGCGTTTTTTTAAAAAGAATGATTTCAGATTTACATGTAATCTACTTGAGTTACGAGAGCGAATGGGGCCACGATTC
>NC_068993.1:57393083-57394411 GCF_001194135.2 Octopus bimaculoides
ATATATATATATATATATATATATATATACGTATGTCATTATGTTATGATTCTTTTCATAAGTATGTGTGTACATGTGTATATATGTGCGTGTGTTTGTGCGTTACTGTGCGCATGTGTGTTTATATATTTAACGGAGGAAACAGGAAGCAAGCAATTCATAACAATATTGTATCTTGAACATTGCAAACATAACACACCAATTACAAAAATAATATCATCATCATCATCATCATCCTCATCCTCGACATCATCATCGTCGTCATCGTCGTCTTCGCCATCGTCATCATTATCAGAGAATTTGTCCTCATCATCGACATCGTCAATATTAACAAAAATAATTAACAATATTAGACGTACGTTAACAACAACATCTGCATGAAAATTGGCATTAATTATTCGGTGTTCAGATATAGGACCATTTATGCCGACAAATTGTTTGTCTACAAGGTGTCAGTCAACGAGTCAAGCAAGTTGACGAGATAAATAGGCTTATTACTGATATAAAACTGTCTGTCTGTCAGTATGTATGTCTGGCTGCGTACATTCTATCTATCTATCTATCTATCTATCTATCTATCTATCTATCTATCTATCTATCTATCTATCTATCTATCAATATGTATGTCTGTCCGTCCGTCTGCCTGTCTACATACATATGTATATAAATATATATATACATATATATATATATATAAATACACATACAGAGAGACATGAATATATATATAAATATATATATATATATATATATATATATATATATATATATATATATATATATATATATATATATATATATATATATATATGATATACATACATGCACACATGTATACACGCTGCTATATACATACTTGTAGTAACTAACACACCCTGTTAATATGCTTTATGCACATACAGATGTGCATGCACTCATAATTCAGTATATGCATCTATGGATGCACATACGTGTATGCATACGCAATTATGCACACACACACAATCAGAGACACATATGATCAAGAACGAAACTAAAACATAGATGACAAATATTTATTCGTAAATAGAACAAATACAGAATGTAATTCTATATCTTCTTCTTTCTTTCCTCTTTAATTATTTAGATAATCTGTTTTCAGGATGTTAAGCTAAAGGACAAAAAAAACTTATTTTACAAGAAGTGAATTCAATATTAGAGTTGTTTACACACTCACAAACATACAGACACACACAGACACACACACACACACACACACACATAAACACACGCACTCACACACACATACAAACACACATAAGCACAGACACAGACACAGGCAGATACAAAATATATATGTGTGTATATAT
>NC_068993.1:57395290-57396057 GCF_001194135.2 Octopus bimaculoides
TATATATATATATTATATATATATATATATATATGTATATATATACATATATCATATACCATATACATATATATATATGTACTTATATATATATACATATATATGTATACTTGTATGTATGTGTGTATACTTCCCTCCTTCACTGTATCTAATATCAAACACAGTCTCAATTTTAATAATACACATACTCATAAAAACATAAGTACACTCCCAACACACACATATATATACGTATATTACACACTACACACACTATTTCAATATAAATCTGTGTGTGTTTACTTGCTCCTGTCTTCCTGTCTTCCTGTCTTTGTATATTTCGACTAAAAATTTTGCTCAAATAGCTTTGGCTGAAATTGTTTTTATGTTATCAGATACATTGTCGAAGTAAGTTAATGGTAAATGATGAAGTTCGACTAAGTAAAAAAGTAAAAGAAATGAAAACGAAGACGCCAATATCTTTTATAACACTTATGTACGCCATATCTATTTATTTCTGATTATATTCCTTTCCTTTTTCTTAATTCCTTTATATTTATATCGTTGTTCTTGTAGTTGTTGTGTTTTTACCTTATTTGGACGTCTATTTTGTGCTTATCGTTATTTCTTACTTTAATTTCTCCTCTTGTGAATCAAACAGAAAATGTGATTAAATAAGAAACTGTTGCTTAACAATGAAATTACGTCGTTATTAGACGAATCTGGTGTGTGCACAGATGTACGAGACTGTTGATATCTGAATACATAAATATATATATATATATATA
>NC_068993.1:57396338-57397609 GCF_001194135.2 Octopus bimaculoides
ATATATATATATATATATAGATAGTAGAATCTCATCTAATGTTTCTAAAGTGCGACATCATATGCCTTGCTGTTGTTATTGTCATCGTCATCGTCTCGCTGCAGTTGTTGCTGATGTTGTTGTTATTGTTGTTATCTTTGTCGAGTTCGCCGCCTTAGTTACAGCTTCTCTTGTTACGATTGTCATTGTGTAGCTGCAGGTTAGACTTGATCAAGCAGATCGATGAAATGACTGAGAGATCCTATGATAGAATTTATTGAAACTGTATTTCCAATATTCGGATGTGATTTTGAGAGCGATTAATCTACGTTTTGTTGATTAGAACCAAGTCAACTTTTATCGATCAGACCAATGATCAAACGTTTTCCAACCATGACTATCACACATGTTTTCCTCTTAAGAAAAATGCAGTGATTGCATAGTCTAATATCAGTTTTCTATTTTCAAAACGAGTGAATAGTTTGCAGTAAAATTCGGTGCCCTTTCAAGGTCATAAAACAGCCATGTTGATGCTCACATGACGTCTCGCTTTTATTTTTTATGACGATGGTGGTTGCGTTGGAGACGCTGATAATTTTACCTTTCCAGTTGTGTGTTGTTTTCTGGTAATTTCTGTCACAAATAATTTCGATAATATTCAGATAGACCTATCAAGAGAGTCGATCCATACGTGCCAATTTCATCATATATTTATATATAAAGTAACAAACTGAGGAAAAGAGATCCTTCAAAAGGTGTCTGAAACATTCAATTCACTGGTACTTAAAATATTGGTATAACTCAATAATAAAGGTAAATTAAATGTAGAGATATTCGTGCCCCAGGGCAGCACTATATCCTCCAAAATCTTGATGTAGGCTTGTGTTGAATGAAGGAATAACGTCGCCATCACTAGTGACCATTCCAAATACCATGATTTTGACTGGATGCTTGATTTTTATAACTCTTGGTACATGTCCTCAGACTACACTGTCCTTCGTTTGAGACCCAAACACTCTGAAATGTCCATACTGTAGCTTCCGGCGCAAGTGCCAGGAAGTACAGCATGTTTGTCCAAACCTCTAGCAGAGGGAAGTGCGTCATGGTGAAGTTTTTTCTCACAGGCGGTGCCCCCCAACTGACCCTACTGTACTCTGTAGTAGACATTATGAAAACCAAACAATGCACAAGCGCCAAATTTACCCATGGCACCTGTATATATAGTTCAAATTTAGGGAAAAACAAAAGGTGAACATGGGTATAAGAACAACACAACAAGCAGGTGTATTTAG
>NC_068993.1:57398237-57401478 GCF_001194135.2 Octopus bimaculoides
ATATATATATATATATATATATATATAGATATATATATGTATGTATGTATATGTATGTACGTATGTATATGTATAGTTAGATTGTGGGGGAAATGATATTAAAGATCTAGAAATGAATTACAGAAGAAACGCAGTGGCCAGGCAGTTTGAATCCGAAGACCAAAGAGCAAACAATTTTGAATCGACGATAAAATGAAATTGAAATCTACCAAACGATAAATGGATGTGAGAAATACCCAGCGAGAAAATGAAAGTGAAGAAAGATGTAATGGTTTCCATGAAAGTAGAACTAAATCTCAGACAACATGAATGGCAATTTATAAGCAAAGCCGCGTTTGATTTTAACAAAACCTTAGATAATTAATTTGATTCAGTTGCCTTGATTGACGGAATTTAGATCAAAAATGTTGAAGGTGCAATATAAAAGCGTATTCTAAAACAATATCTACAGAGGCCCTTCATCTATCGTTGGAGCGAAGTGGAGCAGAATCTAATAGAATTTCGTATCCAAATGATTTCTTTCCGGACTTCTGTACCTGAAATGAAAGTTAGATATCAATATTCGAAATACGGAGGAAAGTTTAGCATCGCTTCTTCCACTTTCAGATGCTGATCATTTGTACTGACGGATATACGTCACTGGTGATGAATGAGGTCACACGAAGCAAAGTAATAACGAAATTCCACTCCGTTTAGAGGCAACAGATTTTGAAATTCTAGAAATTTTACATCAACGCATTTGATATGCAATAAGTTTTCAAAACGTTCTCTTGAAAATATTACGGAAACAGACATAAAATAATAATCCATGCAGATAAAGCACGTGCGAACGAACAAGAGCGTCGTTTTAATGCTCCCTTTTGCCATAAGTCTGATAATTCTGTAGAAACAGAAATAATCGCATCTTATTTTGCAGAAATACACCAGTCATATGACCAGCTGCAATATCATCTCATGTTTATGGAAAGGACATGACGGATACAATTTTAGTTACTACAGATATGATACGGATGAAGTATCGATTAATTAAATCTGTGCCTACAAGTTTATGTTCAAATGTATTGGAAATTCACTTCACTTTCGTCTACACGTGACAAAAGTTTATACTGGATGTGAATGCAAAACCAAATCAGAAAACGATGGCAGTTGGAAAATATATTCACCTCACAGACACCTTGAATAATGAAGAAAATAAAACGAAATTTGGTCAACTTGCTATCCAGGCATCATCTTTCAAAGGCGAGTCAAAATACATAAATGGATACACTAAAGATGCTATTATCTGTGGAAAAGAATTTAATCATCTTTCACTTGAAATCCGAAACGGACTGCAAAAGGGGCAGAAATGTATATAGACCATACAATTCAACAGCAGCTTAATATTACAGTAAGTGCTTCCTGTCAAAAAGTTATTAAGTTGAAAGAATTGTTGTGAAATGATATATCTTCGGAAAATTTTGCTGTGCATCATATAATTGCAGGAATGTGGCTTCACTCATTCCAAGTTCTCGTGGGTATTGATGAAAACGATACCATCACTCCCATGGTCAATTCTTTTTATACCTTTCATTTTCTTGTTTCAGCCAACGGAGTGCCACCTGGCTGGAGCAACGCCTAGAAATTCTGAGTCGAACAAAAAGACTCAAGTAATTATTCATTAGGGCTGGTGCATATTCCATCCAACTACTCTGTTAAAGGGACGTCAAAAAGCCAACACCGCGCTGCAAGTAGCTTGTATTTCAAATTAAAATACAACGACATACTAACATCTACCGACACACATATATACGCACAAAAACATGAAGTCCTTACACAGAGTTTCCGTCAAATAAGTTGACTTATGTAGCATTGGTCGGCCCGGATATGTAATATTGGCCCAAGATACCACAAACCGGGACAGGAACAGAACCCACGTGATTGCAAAGCGGGCTTCTTAACGACATACACTCTAAATGTTTTTCCTCATACTCAGAAGTAACAATATTTGTGGTGTGTTTCAACTTCAGACAGAGAAAAAAAAGTAATACTCATAATAATATTGTATAAAATATAGCAGTGCTGTAGTTATTTGGAAAGTAGTTACTGAGATGAAAACTAATTTATTTAGGGTAATTATGTAAATAATTACAGCATTTTGAAAGTGCATGTTTCGTTATCAATAAAATAAAGTATAAGAAAAATTATTATTTTAGGTTCAATATTTGTTTATGTTTTTTGTGAATCCATATGATACGCCACTTAGAAAGTCTTTTTAAATTGCTCGATGCAGGAATTTTGAACGAATCAAAATTCTCGATGCAAATGAAAAATTGATTATGAGCAAATTTTAAGGCAATTTATCTAAAATACAGTGAATTCATGATGTTGTATTAATTTTTGGTATTAATAATTAGAAGCAAGACACACCAGATAATTAAACTCCAATAAATTTCTACAAAGCAATAAATATATGAATATTTCCATCTATATAGAGAAGCGGTTAAAACAATTGCTGAGAGCAACATATTGACAACAGCGATGGCGCATGTATTCGTTCTTACCTCCATCACGGTAGGTCTCGAACGTTGATATGCTAAATGCTGTTGCATTAAGCCTATGGAAAATAAACTCGCATAGCACCCACGAATTTTGAGATAAAGAGACTTTAAAAAAACCAGTCGAAGGAAGCGACACCAAGAATTATTTTTAAACCGCTAAGTTACGGAGGGATAAACACGCCAACACCGATTGTCAAACGGTGATGGGGCAACAAACACGGACCCAAAGAGACGCACACATAGATATATACATACATAAATATATATTTATGCACACACATATATATATGTGTGTACATGTGTATGTGTGTGCGTGTGCGTGTGTGTATAGATATGTATATATATATATATATATGTATATATATATATATATGCATATAACAGTTGAATAAAGTTAAAACATGGACTGCTTTTTACGTTTTTATTAGTGTATTGAATTTTTTTTTTATAATGTTGAAGTGTGTTTAACATTAAAAAGATATTTTGTAATGTTCGAACATAACAAAATATTTTTTTGATGTTCCACAAACTGCAACATTCTAAAAATATGTTTTTGAAATACAATAATAAAAACTGTTAAAAAACAGACCATGTTTTAACTTTATTTAACTGTTATATTATTCTATACACATTTACACAATTTCGGAAAAAAATATGTGTATGTGTGTGTGTGTGTGTGTGTGTGTGTGTGTGTGTGTGTGTGT
>NC_068993.1:57402018-57404514 GCF_001194135.2 Octopus bimaculoides
ATATATATATATATATATATATATATATATATACAATGCAAAACGGGATAAGAACGCAAAACATCCAGGCAGGTAGTACGTACGCTACTGGTCCTGCGCCAAATTTTTAAACTATATTATCTGAATCCGACTGTTAGCAATACCTGGCTGTAGCCCTAAAATATCACTACTTCCACAACAAATTCCATGGACGGGAATCCTCCATCCGATTGCTATATGACATGATGGGTCATTATCTCTTTCGAAATGGCGAATACAATCCTCTTAATCACACTCTTTCCCTTAATTGTATCTACGTAATCCACTTAGACACACCTTCTCCCTCACCTAGCATGAATACAGGTTTCCAAACCACTCCCTCCCTATTACGTAACCCTTCATGGCCACTTCCTCCCGTTTAACGAAATCCAATAGCATCCTCACAGTCACACGCATTCCCGTTAACCCTTCCCCTCCTCTTCTTCATAAAATGATAATAATCATCGTCCTCACATTTATCATCATCATCACCACCAGCATCATCATACTCATATTTATCTTCGTCCTCGTCGTCCTCGTTGTCTACATCACCATTCATCATCATCATCTTCATCGCTGTCGCTGTTGCTACCGTCTTCATCATGGATACGACGACGACGACCAACACCACCGTGACCACCGCCATGACTAGTACTATCATCATCCTCATCATCATCATCATATTCATCGTCCTCTTCCACATTACCTTCGCCATTACCACCTCCGCCACCACCGCCAACACCTCAACCATTACCACCATGATTATCATCATCACCATCCTCCTTGATCATCATTGGTCATTATGACCATGATGATTTTGATGATGATGATGATGATGAGGATGATGATGATGATGATAATGATGACGATGATGATTATCATCATCATCATCATGACCATCGTCGTCATCATCATCCATTATTTTTATCTATTCCCAACCTAACTATACATCCATGCAGTTATCGATCCAAATATCGGTTCGGGTGGATGCACCGAGAATTTTGTAATAATGTATATTAAATTTGGAGGGTTCATTTAGAGAAAAACGGAATTACAGTAACACAACAACAACAAAACCACCATCACCACCACCGACAACAACAACAACAACGCCAATATCGCCATCATGAACAACAAAACTAGCATAAACAAATACCAAAACAAACAAAAGAGGAAATACAATAAAGACAACAACAGCTCTGTGATTAACATCAACATGTAGAGATATCAACAATAACAACATTAAGAAGTGAGGAATGGTAAGAGTTGTTGGTATATCTAATAATAACAATTGTAGCATCACTATTGATAACGAAAGCCGTAACGAATATGATAGCTTGAACAACAGTTCCAAGAACCAATATAAAATCTAAGAACAACAACATTACTAACAGCAAAATGGTGCCGGCAAATAACAACAACAACAACAACAACGCCAATAGTAACAATAAAAAGGAGTATGAAAACTGAAATAAAATGATTAACAACTGTGGCGGCAGCAATAGCAACAGTAGTAGTAGTAGCAGCAGCAGCAGCAGCTACAGCAATAATAGCAACATAAAGAAAAGAGATGGAGTAACAACAACTAAATGTAACAGGAACTGAATGTAAAATATTTAACGAAAGTTGCAACAAGAACAACAACAAGAATAAAAAAAATATAGAAATAATATCAATGATGATGATGATGATGATGATGATGATGATGATGATGATGATGATAATGATGATGATGATGATGATAATAATAATAACGTTAATGATAATAATATAAAAGAAATGGAAAACCTTTCAAAATACAAAGACCTGGAAATAGAGATAACTCGAATGTGGAATCTAAAAACAGAAACAATTCCTATCATAGTAGGTGCCTTACGTATAATAAAAAAAATATTCAGACAAATACATAACAAAAACACCAGGACTTACAAATATATATAACTTACAGAAAATTGCACTACTGCGTACTGCACACATTCTACGCAAAACACTTTCAATACAGTAAACATAAGAGCACCACAGCAATCCAGAGCACATACCCAAGGCGCACAGAGCTGCGCTCGGTAGTGAAGTGAAAGCACGTTATAAAAATAAAACTACTGAACAACAACAATAATAATAATAATAATAATAATAATAATAATAATAATAATAATAATAATAATAATAATAATAATAATAATAATAATAATAATAATAATAATAATAATGGGAATAATAATAATAATAATAATAATAATAATAATAATAATAATAATAATAATAATAATAATAATAATAATAATTAAAAGAAGAGTGCCTTCTTGACATTATATCTTCTGGAGGAGTTACCTCAATCCTTTCTATATTAATAATAATAAAAATATAAAATAATAATAATAATGATAATAATAATAATAATAATAATAATAATAATAATAATAATAATAATGATAATGATAATAATAATAATAATAATAACTATAATAATAATGATAA
>NC_068993.1:57404524-57407518 GCF_001194135.2 Octopus bimaculoides
AATAATAATAATAATAATAATAATAATAATAATAATAATAATAATAATAATAATAATAATAATAATAATTATTATTATTATAACGACAACAACAAAGTAAAAAATAATTAATATGACTGTAACAACAATATCAGAAATTACAATAACCATGGTAACAACAACAACAACAACAGTAATAATAATAATTTTTCTAAATTTTGCACAAAGCCAGCAATTTTGAAGCAATTGTGTAAATCGATTACATCAATCAAGAAGTACTTCATCTCAGAGGATGAAAGCCAAAGTCATCCATGGTGGTATTTGAACTTAGAATATTAAAAAGCCGGAAGATACGTTGTAAAATATTTTGTCCGACTCTCTAACGATTCTGCTTCTCTTGCCCCTTTATTAACAATCAAAATAATAACCACAGTAAGGATATTGCGAACAAGAGCAATAAAAATAGAATAGAAAACAGCAGCAGTAAATACACAGCAACAACAACGACAACAACAGCAATAAATAAATGTTAATAGGAGCAAGAGCAAATGAACAATATTAACAATAAAAAATAAGAACAGTAAATAAACTACTCAGAAACAACAGTAAAAAAAAAGACGAAATAACAACAACGAGAATGACAACATAAATATACAATAATGACGACAGCAGGAAAAATACAATACTAACAGCAACAGAAACAAAAGACAATGCTACTCGTAAATAATAGACTACAACAACAGATAGTCTTAAATAACATCCATGCCAAATGTAGATGCAACGAAAGTAATCATAAGATGAACAAAAATGGCGGAAATGATAATAGTGTCGCAGCGAATACTGCAATACTTACTGTATCGAGGACATAAGCAGCGATGGTCTGACACGACAGCAAAGGAGATAATAATTTAAAAAAATATCTTATGGTGGCACATTTGGTTTATGTGTAGTTAATGAAAACAGGCGCAGGAGTGGCTGTGTGGTAAGTAGCTTGCTTACCAGCCACATGGTTCCGGGTTCAGTCCCACTGCGTGGCACCTTGGGCAAGTGTGTTCTACTATAGCCTCGGGCCGACCAAACCCTTGTGAGTGGATTTGGTAGACGGAAACAGAAACAAGCCGGTCGTATATATGTATATATATATATATATATATATATCTGTGTGTGTGGGGGTGTGCGTGCGTGTGTGTGCGTGCGTGTGAGTTTGTGTGTGTGTGTTTGTCCCCCTTGCATTGCTTGACTAAAGGCGGTGCTCCAGCATGGCCGCAATCAAATGACTGAAACAAGTAAAAACAGTAAAAAGAGTTCATTTATATGACTGGTGACTAATTTGTTTATCCAAGAAGGCTGGAAGTTCTATGAAGATCTCTATGAGAATTGAACTTGAAATAACGAAGAGATGTTATTTCGTATCAACGATATGTAGTTTAAGAATGTTGTTCTACCGATTTCTGTAACAGAAATAGTTTTCAACTAGGAATGACCTCTCCTCGGACAACCCTCGCTGGTCACAAACAAGAATCAACACTTAGTGACGACAAGAGCAATAATAGCATCATCATCATCATCATCATCAACAACAATTACAACAACATTAACGAAAGCTAAACCAAATTTTTAGTTCAATAACATTAACAGGTAAATGCAACAAGGATGGCATCAACAACAACCAGGGTAATAACAACAACGACAACAACGAATCTAAATCAGACGAGCAAAAAACACAACATTGAGACTACTACTACTACGACGACTACTACTACTACAACTACTATTACTACTACTTCTACTACAACCCACAACACTTCCACCATCATCGAAACTAACTACCATTCATAATAATAATACTATTGATGATAATGTTAATACATTCAAAATAATAATAATAATAATAATAATAATAATAATAATAATAATAATAATAATAATAATAATAATAATAACAATAATAATAATAATAATAGTAATAATAACGTTAAGGATGATAATTATAATTACAACCATGATAACAATGATAATTAACAATTCATCAATCTATCTTTTCTTTCCGTTTTCCCCGCCTTTTTTTTTACTGTTCGTTCTCTTTTCTTTCGATTTTAGTTTTCTGTAAAGTTGTTTATTTATTTTTTTTTGTTTCTTTACCTTTTCGGTTTTCTTTATTGCTGTTGCTGTTGTTATTATCGCCCAACCAATTTTCTATTGTTACGATAACACTAATACCAGTTAAGCAGCAACAGAACAACAACAACAGCAACAACATCAACACCAACATCAACAACAACAACACCAGTTGTAACGGCAGAAGTAGCAGCAGCAGCAGTGTTAGTATTAGTTGTAGTTGTTGTTGTAAAAGTAGTAATGATAAAAGTGACGATAACCGTTCCAATAACAAAAGCAGATGCAAATGAAGAAAGAGCTACAACTCAGTGACTATAGATAACTACCACAATGCGCCGAACATTTCGCTTCGTTGATAAAGATCGCCCTGTATTTTAGCTGTGTCTTTCCTTTTTCATCAACTTTTTCTCTGTTCGATTATCTCATCTTTGGGAAATTCTCTAGAAACTCCTATCTCTGCAATCATTTCGTCTCCAGGCCAAAGTTTTCCACGTAAGACTTTTCACGTAAAGACGAAGTCATTTATTCGCACATTCACACTCACGTATTCACACAGAAACACAGAGAAACATATACATACATACATACATACATACATACATACATACACACATACATACGTATATACACACATACACACACACATACATACATACATATATACACACATACACACACACATACATACAAACGTACATACATACATAGGCACACACAAGCGAACGCTCATACAATCGAACAGCAATATATATCGACTCATACATACGCATACATTCGTAAATGCTGGTCATATATATACATATATATATATATATATATGCATGTACACGCACATACATAAATACGTAGATGCATGCATACAACTATATATATATATATATATATATATATATATAT
>NC_068993.1:57407715-57411129 GCF_001194135.2 Octopus bimaculoides
ATATATATGTATGTATGTATGTATATATAGAGAGAGATAAATATATAAGGATATATGCACATATGGCTACACAAGTATGCATATATGTGCAAGCATACACATCTATATCTATTTACTTATCTCACTCACTGTCTCTCTCTGTCTCACACTCTCTCTTTCTCCATATATATATATATATATATATATATATATATATAGAGAGAGAGAGAGAGAGAGATGTACACACACACACACACACACACACACATATATATATATATATACAAAGAGAACGAGAGAGTAAGGAAGAGAGAGAGATGCTTGAGATTTTGTTCATTATAACAAATAATTGCAGGAGACTTGATAAAGAATGCAATGTTAGTTTACATCGTATTAGTTTATACGATATATATTTTCTATATTAAGTGTAATCTAAATTATTGATAGACATTCCATCGTTAATTATTCCAAATTATCGAAATTATGAGAGAAGACGTTCATTCCGAACACTTAGACATTCAGACGTTATTTTAGACGAAGATAAGAAATTAATAGATGATCATGATTGCTGTTATAATAAAAATAAAAAAAATAAAAAAACAAAGAATCAAAATATTGTGCTCGTATTTTCAAAATATCTAAGAATTTAAGAAACCTTAGTTGAGTAAAAGAGAAAACTGATAATTCAAATAATATGAAAGAATTCTAAGAAAGGGACTAAATTCAACTAGTAGTGAATTTTTTTGTACAAGAACACGATTCACTTGAAAAAACGCATATTGTTAAAAATCATAAAGAAGCCATGTTAAGAAATATGTAGCCACGCAGAACTAATTCATTGATAATACAACTATAGACGTAGGCGTGGATGTGTCGGAAAATGTTTATTTCCCAACCACATGGTCCCTAGTTCAGCTCCAATGCATGGTATGTTGGTCAAGTATTTTGTACTATATTCTAGGGCCGATCAAAGCTTTGTGAATAGAGCTGGTTGATGGTGACCTCCTGTACCCATATATGCATGTATATATGCATATGTATATAGAGGCCCAGGAGGTGGTGTTTGGTAAGTTGCTTGTTAACCAGCCACACGGTTCCGGGTTCAGTCCCATTGCATGGAACCTTGGGCAAGTGTCTTCTACTATAACCTCGAGCCGACCAAAGGCTTGTGAGTGGATTTGGTAGACAGAAACTGAAAGAAGCCTATCTTATATATATATATATATATATATATATATATATATATGTATATGTCTATATATATATATATATATTATTCGTGTGTGTGCGTATTTGTGTGTCTGTATTTGTCCTCCAACATCGATTGACAACTGATGCTGGTGTGTTTTCGTTCCCGTAACTTAGCAGTTCAGCAAAAGAGACCGTTAGAATAAGCACTAAAGGCGGTGCTGCAGAATGGCCAAAGTCAAATGACTGAAACAAATAAAAGAACAAACGAATATGTATGTATATATATATTTATAAAGCGACGCATCCATTTCCAAGTAAGTTTATCTTCGCCATTTTGATGCGACTCTCTATACTGTTTTCTTCCACCATCCTTCTATAATTCCCTTTTTTCTATCCCCCTTCCTTCGCCGTGTTCTGTTTGTCTGTCTCTCTTTTTCTCTCCCTCGTTGCTCACAAGTTGCCATCGTACATCTTTCTTTTCCTCACGTAACCATCTTTTCTTTCCTGCACGAACGATTAAAAGGGCGTGTGTATGTGTGTGTGTGTGTGCGTGTGTGTATGTATAGGCGGGCTTCTTTCAGTGTTCGTCTACCAAATCCACTCGCAAACCTTAGTCTGCCGAAGGCTATAGTAGAAAACATTTTCCCATGATATGACTGAAACTTGAACCATGCGTTTGGTAAGCAAGCTACTTACTACACAGCTACTCCTGCGCCTATAGGTAAAAAAGATTGCTACCTTATATGTATATATTAATAATTCTGTTATACAGATTTCCTTGTTGTCTACTTGATAAGGCATTGTTCCTCAAAAACTCAACTTAATCTGTCACATTTCTCTAGCTATTTCATTAAGTCATTTTTTTTATATGTACGTATCTTCTAAACGATATCTCGTAAATATTGTTTCATTTTTTTTTAATATAAATTTTCTCTTAGTTCAGACATCTTCTGTAATGTATTCAATATCGACCTTCCTTATCATATAGTCTTCCTCATCATAATTTAAATATTTTGAATAACTACTTGCAGAATTTACTTTAGCAAACAAAATTTATAATAAAATTTGAGCGATACCCAATAACAAAAGAGCAAAATGGTCACGATAAATTTAATATTATTCCTCCACTCATGTTACACTAGACTTAAACATCGTTCTTTATCGTGAACTGTAAGTAATATTTAATTTGAATATTTTAAGTATAATCATTTTTAAAACTTATATAAAGATGTACATTTATGTATAATATATGTATCTACACTCTCAGAAACATACACAGACATGTGTATGTGTATATGTGCGAGCGTGCGTGTGTGTGTGTGTGTGTGTGTGTGTGTGTGTGTGCGTGTGTGTGTGTGTACATTGCTAAATGCATCCGTACAAACGTATATTCGCCCGTTCACAGAAACTCTGCGTTCTTCATATGGAAATGAACAAGATACTAATTTCTTCAATGTATCAACAAGAAACGACGGGGGAAACTAAGGGACCCGATAATTACTATGGGTGAGAAAACTACCCAAGAATTGGCATTTCATTATCGTTGTTCCATTTGATCGTTTATACTGTAGCGACAAGAATTGCGTAGTCCGCTTCTAGCAAAATGAGTGATATCTCGTCCTCAGCAGAAAGGTAACGCGGGGCGAGCGAATCTATATGTGAAAGATGTAAGTAGGATAGCTAGGGAGATCTATGCGTCTAAATGATTTCATATTCACCTCAAACTAACGTTACTGAATATTGCCTTTCTGCTTGTTGCAATATGAACGATGATAGTTGGATATCTTGCACGCATTCGGCTGCAAATTCAATTACTAGCTAACATGCAGTAAATGGTAACCTAAAGTTGTAGAAGAGCAAGCATGCTAAAATCACGTGATCTAGCAGCTACGTCACCGATACTAAATGCTTCTACTCTGTGCTCCTTATATATATATATTTTTCTACAGCAATCCGTCGGTTACAACGACGTTGATCCGACCAACGGAACAGCCTGCTCGTGAAATTAACGTGCAAGTGGTTTAGCATTTCACAGAAACGTTAGCACGTCGGGCGAAATGCTTAGCCGTATTTCGTCTGCCGCTACGTTCTGAGTTCAAATTCCGCCGAGGTCGACTTTGCCTTTCATCCTTTCGGGGTCGATTAAATAAGTACCAGTTACGCACTGGGGTCGATGTAATCGACTTAATCCGTGTTTGTCTGTCCTTGTTTGTCCCCTCTGTGTGTTGCTCCTTGTGGGCAGTA
>NC_068993.1:57411888-57412412 GCF_001194135.2 Octopus bimaculoides
ATATATGTGTATGTATTTATATATAATTGTGTATATATATATATATATACATATTACCTATGTATGCACATTTTCATTTACGTATATATTTGTGTGTGCGTATGTGTGTGTGTGTGTGATTATATGTACACATACATGCATAAAGTTACTCTATTGTTCTCTACGTGCATAAACAAACTATTTACGTGTTGAGTATATACTGGCGATAAACTCTTTACTGTTTTATGTGGAAATGCAAGTAACTACGTGTTTCAATCCATATTATGTTAACGCTCAGATCATTGCGATCGTATCAGCATTCAGCAGTTTACGTGTATCAGGTTTAGGGACAGCTTTCGAAGCCGTGGATTATCATGTGTGAAATCTTGTTTTAGACGAATTCGACCAAACCATACCAGTACCTATGCATTCATTGAAACAGCCATTTATATATCTATCTGCCCAGCTATAGTTATCTATCTATCTATCTATCTATCTATCTATCTATCTATCTATCTATCTATCCATCCATCTATCGATCTATC
>NC_068993.1:57412422-57415218 GCF_001194135.2 Octopus bimaculoides
ATATATATATATATATATATATATATATATATATATATATATATATATATATATACATACACATATATTTATCTATCTATCTATCTACCTATATGTCTGTCTGTCTGTCCGTCTGTCTGTCCGTCTGTCTGTCCGTCTGTCTGTCCGTCTGTCTGTCTGTCTATCAATCTATCTGTGAGCCTCTGTATGTATGCATATATGTATGTATGTATGTATGTGTGTGTGTTTATGTAGACGCATTGCTAGGTACGTATTCACATTCATAGACACCTGAATGTATGCTTCCATATATGTACACACACATACTTTCTCTCTCTTTAGTTAACTGAATAGCCTTCTAAATTCTCCGCTTCCACTTTCCACTCCCTTTTCCTTTTTCTTTCTTCCATTAAATCTCACATCTATTTCCCTCCTTTAACTTGCGAACGCACTCATACACACATACACGAATACACACTCACAACCACATTTCTTGAATTTCAAGATATTCAAACGTATTCGCACACACGCACATACCTCCACACAGCCTCATATATGTATATTTACAAACATGACAGAATCCTCCGGAGTATATATATTTCGATATGTATGGGTTCATAAATCGTGATGAAGTTGTGAACACATCACCATTGCAGAAAGAAGACGTGCTTTGGAGCTTAAGGTTCACTTGAAGCTATTATGGATTCTTATAGTTATATAGTTATCGATATTTTCTGAAATAATATTATGTCATTCGTCTTGATGTCATGAAACTTTTCGCTCTTCATTTTCGACATTCTGAACTTTATAGACATACCTGTGGCTATGTGGTAAGAAGCTTGTTTCGCAAGCACATGCTTCCGGGTTCAGTTCCACTGCGTGATCCTCTGGCCACGCGTCTTGTGCTGTATACCCAGACTGATTGAAGCGTTGGTATTTCGGCAAGACATATATATATATACCACGCAGGAAGGTGGTATCATTTTAATATACTGACCCTTCTGGCCTCTTCTCGAGGCCAAGGTATATCGTATTTCTTCTTCCTTTCGTTTATTTTATTTTTCGCAATTGTATTCACTCTGATGTAGCTGCATGTACTAGATCGAATGTCCTATGAATACCAAGAAAATTATTTTCACAGACTGGCATTGGAAGCGGAAACGACCGTAAGAAATGTTAAGTCATGTTTTATAATAAAACATATGCATGATTGTGCGTTTGTCTGTGTAATCTGTGCATCTTTATGCATGACTGCAAGTTGATGTAATTATACCATATCCATTGCATCAGTTTTTTTATAATGTGCACTTTACTGCAGTTCTTCCTTCCCCTTTTCTTAAGACACCTGTCATATTCGGTAGAATTTTAAAATTGTGGTATGGAATCAATTCCTGAAATGAACCGACGCAGTGTACTCCCTTTCCGTTGCCAATATCAGCGGTATTCGCCGTTTCATTTTTTTTTTTTTTCTACAACCTTATATTTGGTTACAAGTCACGCTGGAACTAAATTATACACATACATTACTTCAATGACCCAGGGATTGAACTCGCGAACACTAGTTAAACCACTACAATTAATCGACATTTAAATTCACTATCCCATTGTCTCGTAGGATAATAAAGTATTGAAAGCTCACAATTTTATGGATGTATTTTTAATGGCCTTCCTTAATTAAAGCGTTCTAGTATAGTATTCGGCTCTGTATGTGTGTATGTGTGTATGTATGTATGCATGTATGTATGTAAGTATGTACGTATGTATGTATGAATGTTACTATGAATGTATGTGTGTACGAATGTATGTGTGTATGATTGTACGTATGTATGTATATGAGCACGAGTATGTTTGCGTGTATTATATTCTACATACATACATCTACACACATATAATACATACGCTATATTATACAAAATACACACACACATATACACAAACAGACGCCAGCACACACAATACACACTTATGAATGCATATATATATATATATATATATATATATATATGTGTGTGTGTGTGTGTGTGTGTGTGTGTGCGTGTGTTTCTGTGTGTACGCATGTATGTAGGTGTGTGCTTCATTTTTAATTCCGTATTCCTGTGTCTATGCCTTTGAACACACTTATGCGAGTGTGTGTTTGTGTAGAAGCATGGATGCGGGTGCGTATGTGTACTTAAATATTTGTGCCGAATACACAAGAGTATCTATCAATAGAGTATTAACACTCATATACTTTATTTGATATAAAATGCATTATATGTGATTTTTATCTAGGACATAAGCGACGTAAACAGAACTGATAACCGGGTATCGCTTGGAATCCTAGACAGTGAATGGTAATAAAATCTCGAGATAAATATTGATTTAAATATTGATTTAAATTAACTAATCCCAAAATAGACTATATTACTTAATTAATTGATTGATTTCATATGAGAATATAGATTTAATATTCCTTTGAAATAATGTTTATTTCCATGTAAATTACTTACTAGGGAATGCATACTGTCTATCATACTCTTTGCCACTTCCTCTCTATTTTTCTCTCTTTCTCCCTTTCTCTTACGCTTTCTCCTCCCTATCTGTATCTGTTTCTCTCTCTCACTCTCTCTCTCTCTCTCTCTATCTCTCACTCACTTTACACATATAAACGCAAAGAGGCAGACGAATACACTCAATAATATTTGTGCGTGTACATGTTTGTATACAAAATAATATACAACGTATATTCCTATTGATGTATGTACCAATACACACACAGACACACACACACACACACACACACACACACACACACACACACACACACACACACACACA
>NC_068993.1:57415541-57417517 GCF_001194135.2 Octopus bimaculoides
TATATATATATATATATATATATATATATATATATATATATATATCATATGTACACATATATATAGTTGTGAAAGTTAACATATGTCTAATCTGTCTAATTTCCATACAGAGCAAATTGTTGGAGCTGACGAAGTATTATGTAGGGTATCAGAAGTTAACAATGGCCCCTTGGAACAATAAGAGTTCCTCTTATGAATCATCATTTATCCGTTTTTTGCAGTTTAAGGCGATCTTGTTTCTGGAGACAACTCAAACATGCCTTCAACCCATAAAATATGTGACAATTCGCTATCCAGATCACGGTATTCTGTTGGCCTTTTTCTACATGGCAGAAATAGGGCCCAAAATTTTCAGAGGTTTTTGTTTGATCATATCCCTCTTTTAGAAATAATATTGTCCTCTTTTTGTAGTAGAATCTTCCACTGTGATGGTGCTCTAATTCACACGCTTTGTGCTACTCAAAATTAGTGCACAGAGGACAAAAATGAAGTGGACCACTTAGATATGACCTCTACAATCATTGGATCTCAATACAACCCTTACAATTATGATGCATTTTGGAGCAGCAAGATAGGATAAGCCTCCCACGACCATAGTTGCTGAAAGATCTTGGCTTTTATTGAGGAATTGCTAAAAATTCCTCCCATGAACGTTTGACACATGTCATTCCTTTCACGTGGCCGAATTAGTGAAAGGAAACATATTGTAGCAAATAACTAGTAATTAGCCGTTGAACAATCTGATATCTAGCGATTCTGACTGTATCAGTTACGACATCTTTTACATGACCGTTTGCTATCTACAACAAACGCCGCTCCATCAAGAAGAGGGGACTGAAAAGTACATCAAATTCCAATTCATATAAACGTTTGAACTCAGATATCCGTTGGCAAATATAGTATTAACATATGCATATAGCTTAATTCCTGATACAACTATTTTGTGATCTGAGTTTAATTTCTAGTTTCACATGATACAAGCTCTTTAAGAACAAGATAATGAAAAGTCAAATATATGTGTAAAGTACTTTTTGTTCTAATTTCACTTCATCCTTTTATTTGCTACCTGCATCGTAGTTGTAAAATACTAGAATTTTCATCAGGAATTAATTGATGTACACACATTCGAGCAAACCTAATGCAAAACAATGAAATAGACTCATGTCATCCATTCATAGTTGTGAAAGGTTCATTAATTTTTAAGAAGAATCTCTAAATTATCAATAATTTGTATAAGCTAGTAGAATGATAATGCTATGTATATCACTAACTTCATACATTCAATCATCTGGTTCACACCTATTTCTTAAAGCACTGTCAAATATTACTAAACTGTTCTGGCCTTAATTGTCAAGTTCTTTCTCTCATCAATCAACTCCAAAAGAAGCATTTTAATTTAAACAGCCATAACTTGCAGTTGCAGCTTTTCTCCTAACATGGAAATTCTTATACCATGTAAACCAATGAAATTAGTTGAGGTTAAGTGCACAGTATGAAATATAAATTACTGGCCACTAAATCATTCTTGCGATGCTGAAGTGAACATGTTTGAAGCAGTAATCACCTTTATCAAGTCAGTTCTTAAGGTAGTGTGTAAGCACTTTGTCGGATTACATGTAAATTTATAATGTTTTCCGTTAGGTTTTTTTTTTACTTTCAGACATTATCAAACAAGAGAAGGTACGAAAATATTTTGTTACACTTGAATTTTGAAAGGACGTGTCATTGATTTGAATATGATACGCAAAAATTATAAGTATAGGCAGACAATCATGAGGTGGTGAGTTTGATCCCCGGACCACGCAGTGTATTGTGTTCTTGAGCAAGACACTTTATTTCACATTGCTCCAGACTGCATTGTTCGATCGCGTAACCCTACATACAATTCAAAGAATTCACTGAATCTTTTGAGAAGTAGTTTCAAATATACAAAAACATACACATATACGCACCAACACACTTGCGATATATATATA
>NC_068993.1:57420230-57421207 GCF_001194135.2 Octopus bimaculoides
TAACAACAACAACTGAAACATCAACAACCATAAAAACATCTGAAACCATCTACCTAGGGAACGTCTGTATAGTTGCTTGGGAGAAACAGCAACTAAAACTCCTACATATCTCCACATACTTGCTTTTCAAATGGAAGGACTGCGACGTTTCACTAAGTAAACAGCAAGTCCGGAAAAAGATCGGCTTCTCATTATCTTTAATTATACGTCTGGTTGATCAGAAATTGTGAAGTAGTGAAGCAACAACATAAAAAAAAAACAAAAAAAAAACAGAGACACCGTCACACCTTCACCACTTCACTACTACCACCACCACCCAAAAGACAAACAACAGCAGCAAATAGCAAGGGTAACAGTGCCAACACGAGGACAAGCGGCAGCAGCAGCACAACAACAAGGTTTGTCTCCCCTCACTAAAATTTGAATAAACAAATACAGTTATTTCGTTTTTAAAATACTTCACATTTCTAAACTTAGTCTGACTTAGATTTAAACAGTTTAAAATTGAGATTGTCTTTATGAGTAACAATTTGTCCACAGAAACATTTCTAGAAGTGATCAATAAGTTCGTGAAAATGAAGACTGTGTATTCTCAAATTTCAGACTACTGTTCTTCGTTTTAGATTTAATTAGACTATAAACAGCTATTAAAAACATCGAAAATAATGGATGAAATTTTTCATGTGTTTTAAAATGGAATTCGTACATACAATCTCAGATTTCATTCCTCTGATTATAGACATACACACTCACACACGTACAAGTATATAAACACCCATACATGCATACAGCGACATTGGTACTTTCTCGAATAATGCTGATGAACACGCTGACAGCGCAAGTTGCTGAACTAATTATTTAAGTTTTCTGATATAACGTCTATATACCACTTCCGATTACTTTAATCCTATGCATATAAATGTGTGTGTATATATATATATATATATATATATATATATATATATATATATATATAT
>NC_068993.1:57421531-57422806 GCF_001194135.2 Octopus bimaculoides
ATATATAGATATATATATATATATATATATGTAAATATATGTATATATATATATCGATATCTGTCTCTGTAATTGTACGTGCGTACGTATATATACATTACACAGGCACATATATATACACGTGTATAGACATATACATATATCATGTATATATGTAACACAAAAATATGTAGAAAAAGAGGTTGAGAGAGATGGGAGAGAAAGATTGATAGATAGATAGATAGATAGATAGATAGATAGATAGATAGATAGATAGGGAGAAAGAGAGAGAGAGAGAGAGAGAGAGAGAGAGAGAGAGGCCCACTGTGAAAAATTGGTCATTTCTGGGCGGAAGACATTTTCCTTATTGTCAGAGTTGCCCCTTCGCTCAAAGAAAGGAGGGCATTGACTATATATAAGGTCTCACCTCTCCATACGGCTCATGAACTTATATTATCATTTTACGAAATTTATTAACCGTTATTCGCCTATGTATGCCAACATTATCTTCCGCGGACTCTCGATGTTTTTATATTCTCTCTTTGATATAGAACCAATCGATTACATTCTATACAGCCGCAGACATGATTAAAACATCAAAAAAAAAAAAAGAAAGAAAACTTCTAAAGATCCGCACAGACCCTATTACAATATCTAGACACATGCAGTATCGTACTATTCAACTTATTTCCATTATATGCTCAAATAGACAGACGTGGGTGGCAGAATCGATAGAGTGGCGTATAAAATATATTTTATAGATATTTCTCCGTATGATCTACGTTCAAATCCCCCGAGGATAGCTTGTATCTTTCATCGTTTGAAAATTAATAAATAACGTTGCACTTGTTATCATCATTTTGCCCCGGAGTAGATCCGATAATGCTTGGTTTATGATAAAAAGACGTTTTAGCCGCGAATATTCAGTTATCTTTTTTGATGGCAAGACTGTATCTCGGATAACATCTATTGTTTTATTCCTCCAGTCATGAAATTGTCAAGGTTTCTGGGTTACAATTTAATACTTCTCGATGACGACGTGTCTTTTATTTACGTACACACTTTGTTTCTGATCCTTCGCTCTCTGTTTCTTTTCTCGGGGTGCTGTGAAGTGGAGTCTGAGAAGAATTTTTCTATGATGTGTAATAGTACGGTAAATCATGTTTGTACGAAATTTTTATTAACGTTCAAACTTACTACGCATAGACACACATACCCACACATATAATTACACGCTTACGAGTGAGTGTGTGTGTATATGTGTGTGACTATATATATATATATATATATATATAT
>NC_068993.1:57423036-57423682 GCF_001194135.2 Octopus bimaculoides
ATATGTATATATATATATATATTCATACATATACACAGACATGGCAAAAAAGAATACACAACATTATAATCTTTAAAATTTATGTAAATCTGAAATTATACATTCAAATTCTTCAAATTAGTTAATTATTAGAATGTGAATATTTAGTATTTACTAGACATGCCCGTTGCATTTTTCAATGCATGATACTGATCATATGAAAAATATTCTATTGAAGAATTTCTTGCCAAATTTCATGGAGTAATCTCAAAGGATCTGGCTTTGGAATGTATATAGCATTAATAAATATATTTTCTGTGTACGTGAGTGTATGTAAAGGGGGAGAGAGTGTGTGGGTGACTATCTATCTATCTATCTATCTATCTATCAATCTATCTATCTATCTATCTATCTATCTATCTATCTATCTATCTATCTATTTTGGACTAGCAATGTTTGCGGTTGAAGATAGCTTTAAACCATCTTTTATATCAACAATATGATATTGTAATGACAGATTGTTTATAAAGCTTGAAACACGTGTAAGCGGAAAGGGCCGTAAGGAATGTTATGTCATGTTTTGTATTAAAAAATAATCTACAGATGTGATCCAATTTGTTTTTTGATCAAAAGCTTTCTCCATATTCTGATTATATATATATATATA
>NC_068993.1:57423714-57425023 GCF_001194135.2 Octopus bimaculoides
ATATATATGTATGTATATGTATGTATGTATGTATGTATGTATGTGTGAATGTATGTATGTATGTATGTATGTATGTATGCATAAATTACTTTTCTTCAGCTGATTCATAGCAGCACTTATATAGTCTTTCGGTATTCAGAAGTTTCTGCTAAATTGTTATTTTTTCAAGGAAACATTTGATGACATCAACCTCGGAGTATTTCACCCGTTTTACTAGAACCTATTTATATACGAAAGAGTTTACTTTACCGGTACTTATATTCAGAATGTCAGGTATTCTTCGTTTTGTCCTCTAACATACCAATCATGCTTGTAGATATAAACAATACAATACAACGTCTATTACAGCATCTAAAAGAAGACAGCGATGAGTAACTCTCATCTAAATATTCACCCTTTACGTTTGGCCATATGCCTTGACCACTGGCAGCTTGAGTAGAAGCCGACATCGAGCCATTGACAAATTCCTGAATATAGAACGGCAATTTATTTGCCATTTCTATTTGCTTGTTAAAATATTCTATTAAATTTGCCAAATACAAAGTTTACATCTTAATTATGTACGCCCAGAAGGAGAAAAAGAATATTTGATTATGATACACGATATACGTTCCTTCGTTCTATTTAAAAAGAGACACTATCACTCTCCGAACACACTTCCGGTAGTAACATCCTAATTGATGTCGCCAATATAATTACACTTAAGTTTGAGTCATTCAAGCTATCTGCCAGCAATGATTGCTGTAATTGCGTCTTCGTTTGATGCTATGAAGCAACAATTTTACAATAAAGTAATTAGAAAGTTATATTAAAAACCCTTTATTCTACCTGTATTATGAAACACAATAATGATTTTAAAATGGTTTTAGTCTCTCCGCCTTCTTCTCTTTCTCACGCAGCTCTCCATCTTTGACTGTCTCTTTCTCGCTTTCTCCTCCTCTCACACATTCGCTCTTTTTCTATTTTCTCTCCCTATCTCTTTCTCTCTTCATCTCTTTTTCTCTCTCTCTATTTCTTTCTCTCTCTCTATCGCTTTCTCTCTCTTTTTTTCGTCCCCTCTGTCTGTCTGTCTGTCTCCTTCTCTCTCTCTTTTTCTGATAGAACCATAACACGCAAAACTATGTCACAAGCAATTATGCAAATCTATCTACTTATCTATCGATCTCTCTCACTCCCCATAGATATATACATGCGTCTGTGTGTGTGTGTGATTGCGTGAGTATGAGTGTGTATGTGTATATATATATGTATATATATCTATATATAAATATATATATATATGTATATATATATATATATATATATATAT
>NC_068993.1:57425182-57426320 GCF_001194135.2 Octopus bimaculoides
TGTATATATATATATATATGTATGTATGTATGTATGTATGTATGTATGTATGTATGTATATTTCATCGTTTCATTTTCAGGCTCAGATGCTTCTTGATTTATAATTTTAATATCGAGGGGCCGCTTTTGACCTTGGAAGTCCAAGAAGTTACGACCACAGGTAGCGTCGTCATCATCATCATCATCATCACCTCCATCAGTTTTTGATTCCCAAAATTTCAGGCCAATTACACGTTTCATTTTCACGTTGGAATTACATTCCGTGAATAAATGAATGCTAACCATAAAGCATTCGTCTCCACGCTCATTATTACGAACACAGGTGTTTTCATCGCACCTTCGCTGCCGCTGCCACAGTCCTTGGAATTGTCAGCATCCTCGACATCCTCATCACCATTATCCTAACACTAGTCATATTACAGAGAAATCAGCTTATATGAATTCGTTTCTCCTCAAAGTACAGTATTTTTCAGTTAAGTTATGAATTTCGGAATTGTGACACCACAATAATGAATTCGAGACTATTTTCGCTGAACAACATCACAACAGATTCCTACTTCGGGCTAAACGGTCGACTGATCTACTAGAAACATCAAACAAGACCCACTCTGCAATAATCATTTGAACTATGGGCGACAGGGTCTGGAATTTGCAGAGAGGGCCAGTCGAGAATACTATCCCCAGTACTGCTAGACTGGTATAACCTATTATCCACTCGGAAAAGACGAAATTGGTAAATCCTTTCAAAGAAAGCGTTTTGGATATTTCCTAACACAAGACGTTGCAACACCATATTACTTTACTGAATCAGGCTCATCTTAGAACGTAAACGACAGTGAAATTTGATGAAAAATATTTGTAAACACGTTGCGTAATGTTCTTGGAAACATATACACTGCTGTGTTCTCATTTAATATTAATATAAACTCGACTCAACAATCCGGACTCTCCATTTTTAACATGCACTCACTGTCACACACACATCTATCTATCTATCTATCTATCTATCTATCTATCTATCTATCTATCTATCTATCTATCTATCTATCTATCTATCTATCTATCTATCTAACTGTCTATCTATCTCCATTTCTCTCTCTCTCTATGTCTATATATATATATATATATATATACATAT
>NC_068993.1:57426448-57428763 GCF_001194135.2 Octopus bimaculoides
TATATATATATATATATATATGTATATATATTGGACCACGTTTGTCTCCTACGTCGCCACATAGTTTTATTGAAACTATTCTAGTCGAGGCGCAACTGAGAAGGTAACAGTAAAAATATTAGGAATAAGATGTTTCAACATGGCTTCTGCAAATAAACATTTCGTCGGTTAATCCACGTATGTTTCGTGTCTCTTGCAATCGACTCATAAAATATGTTATGTAAAAACAAAAAAAGAAAAACAAAATCATATAAGTGTAGAAGTTTAAGCAGCATAAATCACAACCACGAAAATGATCTTTCGAAAGGAGATAAGTAAAATGAACTTTGAAATTCAGTAACGTTAAACAATCCACCGTTATTTGTCTAAGTCGAGTCATTCTTTTACCTTTAGCCGGAGCTGTAATAGTGGATTTGACATTTAATTCTGTAGTTTGTGAGAATATAGACTCATTGATAGAAATGGTGTACGTTTTCTGAGTGCTTTCAGAATTCAATATAGTATTGTGAATTATTCTTCATTTTGGTGTTTCCAGTTTATATTGTTCAGATACGTTTTCTAGTGTGAGAATATTGGAGTGCCAATATTTTTTAAAACTCTGAATAATATTAAAATAGTGATTTTAAATTTTCGTAGAAGGTCAGCAGTTTCGGGAGTGAGACTAAGTTGATCTGGAAAGGATGAAAGGCAAAGTCCATCTGGGCAGAATTTGAACTCAGAACGTACAGACGCCAGTCATTTTGCCCGGCGTGCTATCTGTTCTGCCAGCTAGCCGCTTTGGCTCATCATTTAATACTATTCTCTACTCTAAGCACACAAAGCCCGATATTTTTGGGGAGGTGGAGCAGTCGATCAAAACGACCTCAGTACGCAACTGGTATTTAATTCATCGATCGCGAAAGGAAGAAAGGCAACGCCGATCTTGGCGAAATTTTAACTCAGAACGTACAGACGCTAGTCATCTTGTGTGGCGTGCTAAAGATTCTTCCAGCTCACCACTTTGGTTCATGGTTTAAAATTATATGTGGGTTACCTCTGCCCTTCGTCCTACAAGTAAAAGGGTATAGTCTGGTAATATCTTGAATCTCACGATAACATCATGATCATAATTCCCATTTGAATGAAATGAAATTCGAAGGCAATATATATATATATATATATATATATATATATATATATATACTGGACCGTATAGTCATAAGTTATACAGATGTATATATGGGTTTTTCAGGTTTCCGTTTGCCAAATTCACTCTCATGTTTTTGGTAGGACACGGGTTATAATAAAAGTCACGTGCACTATGGTCATTGTGGTGGGATTGAACTCAAAACCAAATGATTGCAAATCAAACTTCTTTACAACCAGGAATGTATAGGTATGTGTTTGTATTTTATGTCACAATGTATATATATGTCATATATGTATATACACACACACACAAACACACACATTTATATATACATGTATATATATATATATATATATATATATATATATATATATTTATAGATGCGTTCATAGGTAAATGCTTGTATGTATAAGCATTCGTATATATCTCAAAATACATACATACATATATATATATATATATGTGTGTGTGTGTGTGCAAACACATACATACACAGACGCATACATACACACGCGCACATATACAGGCACGTACACACACGCATATATCAATGCATACATATGCAGAAGTACATTTTCCCTATTGTGTAAATATAAGTTATGAATCGCTTCAGAAATATTATTATTAACAGAACAAAAAAGATGCAAAGCAGGAACCACCTCAAACACCACTTTGAAAATACATACATATATCAACAAAATTTACAGAAAAAAAAACAAGGCAAAAACAAAAACAAAAATAACAAAACCCCTCCAGAATAACATAGTAATAAAATATAGTAATGGAGAAAAAAACGAGCTGAACTATGAGTAACCGCCGCCCCCCTCTTCCACTAACCGTTCCTTGACTCACCCGACAGCCAAAGGAAATATAACTTAAAGATTAAAGGGCCGGTGGTCGGAATAATCTTTTCAGAAATTACAATGAACAAGGAGAAAGACTTATGTATTGCTATCTCATCGATCATCGAAATATAAAAACCCAATTTATCTCACAAATGTTAAGAATAATGCTTGTCACAAGTGATATTGTTGTGCATTCAAATATATAGACGCCAGCTCAATGTTTATTATTATTATTGTTATTATTATTATTATTATTATTATTATTATTATTATTATTATTATTATTATTATTATTGTTATTATTATTATTATTATTATTATTATTATTATTATTATTATTA
>NC_068993.1:57428773-57432534 GCF_001194135.2 Octopus bimaculoides
TATTATTGTTATTATTATTATTATTATTATTATTATTATTATTATTATTATTATTATTGTTATTATTATTATTATTATTATTATTATTATTATTATTATTATTATTATTATTGTTCTTATTATATTTAAGACGGCAATCAGGGAAGCAATCTTCGCGCGCCCTGCACTATACTTTGTGGCATTTCATCCAACTTTACGTGCAGAATTCGAATGCCCCTGAGAGTTACTTTGTATCTGATTCTTTTGGGCTCAATGCAATAAAGTATTAAACAATTAGGGGATTTAATGTAATTTGCTATCCCCTTGTCCCAAATTTCATGCCTTGTGGAAAGCGTTATTATTGTCGTTGTTGTTTTTGTTGTTCTAGTTTCATTTTTTAATGTGCTTTCTCTTTCATATCAAGCTCCATTTTCCTTAGGTGTGTACACTCTTTAGTTTCTCTTTTGCATTGTCTATACTATCCAAAACAATCCCATTATTATATATATCCGCGATACTTAGAAATTTCATTACCTTTCAACTGGAGTTATTTCCAAATCATGTGGTTTGGATTTTGTATTAGCTTGCACAGTCTAATCATTCCCACAACACATTACTATAGCGATATGAGTCTTTTTTTTTCACTCTCCACATTAAATTTATGCCATCTCTATTTCCAGCAACCTTATATTTGAAACATTTCCCCTTCTTTGAAACACCCATTATCATCTTTTGCAAGTGATATTTCGATTAGGATGGAATGCATTTCTGCGTACTTGAAAACAATCTCTCACTGATAAGCCATGATTTCTTCTCTGATAAGCTATAATTTCCCCTCACTCTGTGTATTTAGATATCCTTAATATACACTCCCTATGTCATTCTCTGATATAGAAATCGTTTGTCGTGTATGACTACACCAAAAGTGAAGGCTATCAACTTCTTTTCTTATTAGTGTTTCATAACACGAGTATTTCATAATAATGAATCTAATTTCCAGTGTACATCTGCCCTAACTTTACATTTCTTTATAGATATGCGTTCTTAAATAAAACCTGAGCAGCCAAAATGAATATGGTTTAAAGTTTCTGCTCAAGTTTCTCATATTCTTCAGCTGTTGAATGAACTTTTCCTCCATTACATGATTGTTTTGAATTCTAGTGGAAAGCTTTGACTCGTACTACAATCAAGAATCCTTCAGTAACAGCATTCTCGGTCTTCCCTACTCATGTTATGAACTTTCTTTTTCTATTTATTCAGCATTTTCATGCAGGGAATTGCTTTGACATTGACTGAGTATAGATTCTGCAGCCAAAATTTTAGTTTAATGTTTTGCTATTTACAATTATCACAATCTCTGTGGTTTCTAGCTCTCTTCTATGTCTGCTTTTTTTCACGTTTTTATTTACATACTTTTTAATTTGTTGGCGTCCCATTATTTCTATCATTTTCCATTATACTTTACTCTAAACTTCCAAAATCATACAGTGGATATTTCATATTAGTTTTCTAGTTGATTATGAAAACGTTTCATCTGTATTCGTGAAAATATAATCTTTGCATATCAAACGTATTTTTGAGGTGTAATACAATCATTATCTTTCATGTTTTGTGTCTTGTTTTGTAAATCTTTTGAGCTTTTAATTGAAAATAAGATCACTAAATTTTATTACCAAGTCAACTATATTGCTGATATCTATTCCTCATTTTTGTATTTATTCCTGTTTCAAGTTGCATTCAAATATTTCCATAATATCCCTTTGTAACATATTATTGTCCTTTGAACCTTTCGAACCATTTGAACTATTGATCTCTAAGTATTTGTTTGTATGGGTCACTCATTATTCTCTGATCTCACTTCCTTAGTTTAATATGATGTTATGTTCTTAATTTATTTCCTTTGGCACATATTTACATTTGAGAAATTTTTGCTTGAGTTTCATATAAATTTATTTCCATTTTAGAACTGCGTTCCATTATGGGTGCAGAGTGAGAAGCGACTGGATTGGTAGTACCAGATGTATCAGCAAACTGCTATATATGTGGCTGTAAGTGCCTGTTGTTTGTTTTCCGCCCTGAACAGCTGGAAATGGAAATTAAGGGCACAAAGACAGCATTACAACAGCAGGGCCTAAAACTGCCATAATTGTACACTGGAAATGTTCTTTAAAGAATACTACCATCTAGAAAAGTGCCTACAAAATCGCTTCGAACTCAATGTCCTGAGTGAAGGACAGAAAAACAAGGGGACATTTCTGTTTGTAGCAATTCATCGTTGCTATGGAGATGAAACGTAAAAATCTCTCGTTAAACGTAAACCTTAAACGCATGAAAGTGGTAAAAGAAGAACTCAGTTGAAATGTCAGTCAAATGAGGAGGAAACCCATTTGACGGGAATTCACTAGTGTCTCTATCACGAGTAAGATACAGAAGGACTCAATGTAAGAGCCTTCTCTTTGCCTAAAATTGCCGACCTCGTGGCAAGTTTTGAAATCTTTGCCTTTCATCCTTTCGGGGTCGATAAATTAAGTACCAGTTGCATACTGAGACCGATCTAATCGATTGGCCCTCTCCCCCAAAATTTCGGACCTTGTGCTTAGAGTAGAAAAGATTATTGTTACCGATGTTGTTTTTGGTTTTCTTGTTGGTGATGCGCTGTCAACACATGTTTATGAGATCGTGGTGATTACTTGATGAATAAATAAATAAAGAAGAAAGAAATTGCGTTTTGTTTTTCTAATTTCACCAGCAAAGAGTTTAGGAATATTTAAACGTCCGTCTGTTCTCTTAAATTACCAGAAATGGAAAAGAAAGTTTGTCCTTTGACATTTTATTGTGTACATAGATTTTAGCAAACATCAGTATTTCTGTTTATTAGTAGTTCGATATAACCACCACCGTAGTAGTAGTAGTAAGAGGAGATGAATACAACCCTTACATATGTTTTCAGACTCAGAGATAATGGAGGAAAGGAGAAGAAAAAAAATGGTAATTAAACAGAGTTATAAACACAAGCAGTTACAATTTGTGTAGCTCAACAGAAAATAAAGTGGCGGAAACACAAATTACAATGACAATGAAAAATTTAATGGCGATAACAAAAGCACTACCAACAATACTTACACGTCGCTTATTAGAATTTTCAGTAAAATGTGAGATAATTGATACAGGGCAGCCCCAGGCAAAAGAAAACTTGTGGAAGAGGTAAATAAGTAGCTTAGACGAAATTAAAACAAAAAGAGGGGAAGGGGTTTGATACAAAAACAGTTTCTCCATATAAGATGAGTTCACCTACAAAAAGCGATAGGACATACGGTGTTATGTCTTTTCGTCCGACCTCACTTCGTCAAACGTCTTTTCGTTCACGTCTTTTGGTCCGACGTCTTTTGTCCGACGTCTTTTCGCCCGACGTCTTTTTGTCCGTTGATTTTTTTTGTTCAAGGACGAATCATGTCGATAAAATACTCAATAGTTATTTGATTGTGATGTTCAAACCTTCTTTTGTAAAGAGTTTATTTAAAATTGGACAAAATGTCGTTAGGCAAAAAAAAAAAATAAATAAATCCTCGGACAAAGAGAGGTCGGATCAAAAGCCGTGGATGAAGTGATGTCGGACAAAGTGACATCGGACGAAAAGCTAAGTCACGAGGGCGCACAAAATATGGACATAGCATCTTTTGATTAAAAAGACATGGAAAGGGTTTTGAAAGTACGCTCTTGTAAGTTTCAGTTTTCTCTTATTATTTTACTCTTTTACTTGTTTCAGTGATTTGACTGCGGCC
>NC_068993.1:57432941-57435542 GCF_001194135.2 Octopus bimaculoides
CACCACCACCACCACCACTACTACCCCACAACAACAACTACTACTATTACTACTACTACTACTACTACTACTACTACTACTACTATTACTGCTGCTGTTGATTCAATTTCGCGCGTGCACGCAACCACTGCTGATTATTTTCACAATGTCGGATGACGTCAGTGGAATGAAGAGCGACTGGAAGACATTGCAGAATGATGTTGGTTGATAATGATGATGATGATGATGATGAGCGTGATGATGGTGGTGATGGTGACTGTCGTGATTTTCACCACAGCCATGATGAGGATGCGACGACAATGATGATGATGAATACGATGATGAAAGCGAAGAGGTGGAGGAGGAGGAGGGGATGAGGAGGAGGAGGAGGAGGAGGAAGAGGGCAGAAGCATGATATGTTTTGGTGATGATCATGATTATGGAAGAATATGATGGTGAAAGGAATCACGCTGGTTTTGTTCCTGATAATTGTAAGACAGGAATGATAAAACATATTGAGCGGAAATGACGTTGGTCATGATATTGATGTTGATCATGTTGATGGTGATAGTGATGATGATGATGATGATGATGATGATGATGATGATGATGATGATATGATGATGATAATGATGAAGATGATGATGATTGTGATGATATTTATGGTAATGATCATGATAGTGATGATGATGATGATTATGCTGCTGACGATGATAGCTATCATGATGATGTTGCTGATGACAATGATGCTGATGAGGATGATAATGATAATGATGATGATGCCGACGATGATGGTGATGATGCTGATGTTGATTATGATAGAGATGATAATGTTGGTGATAATGATGATGATGATGATGATGATTATGATGACGATGATGATGATGACGATGATAATATGAGAACAATGATGATATGATAACGTTGATAAGTAGGATAACAACGACGCCGGCGGCGATGACGAGAACGACGATGATGAGAGTAAGTAGGGGTTGAACATGATAACAAAGACGTAGGGGTCATGTCGGTGGGGTGGCGGTGTCATGGGTAGCAATGTTGTAGTTAACGTGATGACGGAGATGACGTCGACGAAGATGGTGGTGATGAAGATAATGATAATGATGACGATGAAGATGACGATAATGATGATATGGTTGGTGATGAGGGCACAATGTTTGAAACGTTGAGGATGGCGGATATTCGATTAGATCGACCCACAGTGCTCAAATGGTATTTATTTTATCCACTCCTGACGGATGAAAGGCAAATTCAACCTCTGCGGAATTTGATCTCAGGACGTGAAGACGAACGAAATGCCGCTAAGCATTTTGTCCGGCGTTCCGACAGTGTTGCCAGCTCGCCGACCTATGATGACGTTAACAATGACATGGTACGGATGGTATTGATGATGATGTTGGTTAGGATGATGGTGATGATGACGATGAGGATGTTGCTGATGATGATGATGGTGATAATGGTGATAACGTAATAGTGAACATGATGATGCTGCTGCGGATGATGATGCTGATGATGATGATGAAGGGGATGATGATGATGATCATCATTATTATTATTATTATTATTATTATTATTATTATTATTATTTAGGCAAAAGTTGCACTATTGGCAGTGGTGATCGTGTTGTAGTGATGGCAGCAGTGGAGGTACCGCTGCTGCAGCTGTTGGTGTTGTTCTTGTTGTTCTTGATGATGATGTTAATGATGATGATGATGAAGATGATGATGGTATGTTGGGACAGTGGTGGTGGCATTGACGTTCATGATGATTGTAATGGTATGATAAAGGTTATGATGATGATTATGACGATGTTAGTGACGATGGTGACGATGGTGATGATGATGGTGACGTTGATGTTGATGATGAGGAGGAGGACGGGGGAGAAATTGAAGGTACTATTGGTAGCACTGATCGTTTTAGTCGTGGTGGTCGTGGTGGTGGTGGAGCTGCTTCTGATGGAGTACTGGTGGTGGAGTTAATGATGTGTACACGAAGGTGATGTCGGCGACGAGAATGATGACAACAAAGACGATGATGACAAAAGAAAAGAACGGTTATCGGGTGGTAGTAATCGTGGTGGTGGTGGTGGTGTTGTTGTTGTTGGTGGTGGTGATGGTGGTGGTGATGGTGGCAGTGATTTTGGAGGCATTGACTGATATAGATGACATTCAAGTTTAAAAAACAATGATTAACAGTTGGAGGCGGAGTAGAAGGAAGCGTAGGAACGGAGGGAAAGGAGGAGGTTTGTGAGAGAAGAAAAACAACAACAACAACAACAACAACAAAAAACAAAACAGAGCAACAAGAAAAGAAACAAATAAAGAGGGAAGGAAAAGAAAGAAGTAATGAAAGACAGGGTGGTGGTATTTGTGGTGGTGGTGGTGGTAGTAGGAAGGAGAATAAAATAAATCTGTTAATTTAAAAGATCAATTGATTAATTAACTATTCCTTGTTAATCTACGGCAAAGAACAAAGAACTCATTTACGATTTTCTTTGATGTTACAGAATTATACTCTGTGTTTTGAAGTTTCTTATACAAATCTATCTATCTATCTACCTATCCATCCATCTGTTTATCGCTCTATTTCACTATATATCTGACA
>NC_068993.1:57436270-57437671 GCF_001194135.2 Octopus bimaculoides
AATAATAATAATAATAATAATAATAATAATAATAATAATAATAATAATAATAATAATAATAATATTAATAATAATAATAATAACAGATATCAGAATGGAATTTGGGACTAAAATGTGTGGTAATCCTATAGAGGTGGAACAAATCGCAAACTCGTCCCATACTCTAGCATAATTTCGATTCCACCACTCTACGTCAATACAATATCTTATCGACAATAGAAATGTGAAAAGTAATGTCGATTTCGCAGGGATTTGAACTCAGATCCCAAAGAAGACAAACAGATACTTCCAGACATTCCGTCCGACACTCCAACTATCCTGCTAGTCTACAACCGTACATTGATACCTTAATAATATATTTGATCGACCCCGAAAAAGTGCAAGGTAAAGTTGACTACAGCGGGTTGTAAACTTAGCTCGTCGAATAAATGCCATAAGTTTTACCTTTCGACGCTCTAACGATTATGCCAACGTTGGAAACGAGACAATTGAAAAGGTGCCTTGGTTTAAAGCGCAGTCGTGCATAGCAGCAATTTTTTTTCTGATCTTGAATATAATCCAAATCTTTCACGTTAAGCAAGTGTGTATTCATAAAAGTACAAGTATCTCCACAGAACAGATGTCTGCCAAGCAAAACGATGCCATTAGAATGTTCTTAAAGCAGACTGTCGAAGAAAGTGCATCTTTAGATCACAAATTTAAATAACTTTATTTTTAAAGTTTTCTTCCTTCTTTTTTCAGTATGAAAATGTTTATATATAATTGAAAATGTTCATTAAAATTTTATCATTTAAATTAGATTTCTTATTGAGCAATTATTTCATAATAAACGTATTTCCTTACTACTCAATTACTAAGTCATAAATGTACTGCTATACAGCATTTCTAGTTCGTCTGAACGATGGAATATTTTTTAATGCTATTTCTGTTCAAATTGCTTACAGTACATTTATCAGCTAATAAAATAGTCTTCATTACCCTGTATATGTCTTATTTACGGTAATTCCGCTATTTGTGTAATAAATGCATTCAAAACAACTTCGTCAACAAGAGAAATTTCTCAATAACCGCATGTCAAATAGTCAAGGTTATTGATATTCAAGAAATTTATTATATTACTATGCAATAACATTATTACAAGATATAGTGAAATTGCTATTCAATGGACACATTTATATTTGTGGTTGCTATATGTGACGTAGCCGTTTCCTGTGTTTATATTCATATATCTCTCTTTGTCACATTCGTTCTGATTCGCGATCTTTTTGCCTCTTCATTTCTCCCTCTCTGTCTCTGATTCTGTCCAATCCCTCATACACAAAACACACGCAAACACACACACACACACACACACACACACACACACACACACACACACACACACACACACACACACACACA
>NC_068993.1:57437681-57438746 GCF_001194135.2 Octopus bimaculoides
TACTTCAGCATAATCTATCATGAAACTGAAATCAACAAATATCAGATATATATATATTTTCTTTAAATTCTTTAATGTGCTTCAGCTTTAAAGCTGCGGACATGCTGGGGCACCACCATTGAAAGTGTGAGCTGCTCCCAGCACATAGGTTTACCAAGCGGTCACCCATCTAAGTACTCATTAGGCTCGACGTTGCTTAACTTCGGTAATCGAAACCTTCAGTTCACAAGCGCAATATCGAAATTCTTTACAAAACAAATTAAAAGCCCCATCTCTGTGCCAAAGTATTCCATAGAAAACGAAACTATAAAAACGGTGCCCCAGAATGAGAGTAAGTCTGTCAGCTGTTCGATGTTGCTAAGATTTGTCACCCCAGAACAGATTCATCCAGCTGGTTATCGATGCAATCTGCATCCTGTTTATATATAATGCAAGCAGGGTTATGAACCCCAAGCATCTTCTTTCAGATGACCTGATCACCTGACCGAACAGTTTCGGGTAATTTATGCCCGTCGTCAATGGTGAACACCCGGCCATTAGAGATAACAGAAAATTGCGCCAACTCACAATATAGACAGAAATAAGCGACAAAGTGTCACTGAGCTTGCAACAAGCAATATTTTTCAATGTGTATGTATGAATCTATCTATCTATCTATCTATCTATCTATCTATCTATCTATCTATCTATCTATCTATCTATGTCTGTCTGTCTGTCTATTTCTCAATGACAATATATACGCTTATATCTGTGTATATCTATAAACAGTTATTGATTTTCCTAAAGACGCTCTGAGCTGTGTCAATCTCCATGTATATTGCACATGTCACTGTCTTGCTTAGACTAAGCTGAAGTGTTTAACGCATCAATATCTGAATATCAACTTCAGTAACTCTGAAATTGAACTGCATCTGACGTACAGAGCTAAAAAGAATAGATATCTCCAATAAACTATTTAAAGACATGCATATATATATGTACAAACACACACATGTATATATATATATATATATATATATATATATAAATTGTAAATCCAAAACAAAAAAATAACAACAAAACTAT
>NC_068993.1:57439295-57442334 GCF_001194135.2 Octopus bimaculoides
TATATATATATATATATATATGATAAGAAGGTTTTGCCAGAAATCATTTAAAAATATCTATTGTATATCGGCATATTGTTTTCTGCTAGATGAAGTATTATATCAAATGAAACTACAGATTGTTTTCATGCACGACAGTCGTTGAATTGCGGCAGACGGAGAACGTTTGATTTCCAATAAAGCCGGTTCGGTTGATTTGGTACTTTTGCTCACCATTTATAAGGCAAAAAGGATGGGTAGCCTGCTACTCCAGTTTGACTATGTTTTGATGAATTATCAGAACATGAGGCATTCGTCAATGAAGCAGTGATCCGTGAACTGCTACGAAGATTCCGTTATTAGTGTGAAATGAAGTAAGAAGATATATTAGATAAATATTTATTTTACCCTGTAAATGAAAAGAAGCAATTATTAAAACTGTCATAGCCTTTTTCCTTGGAAACAAAATATAACGAAGGAGCTGCTAATTAGTGGCTAAAATATTGGCAAAGACTCTCATCTCATAATTTAATGTTTCACGTACGTATAAATGAACCAGGGCCTTTTAAATGGTAAACAGACCTAAAAATAATCAATTATATCTCCTACAGCTTACAACCTTTTTCCTTATTCATACCCAGAAACCGGAGCATCTCATACACTAGCTCGTTCTAATAGCAGTAATGATAGCATAGTAGCAGCTAAATCTCACTAGAATCGTATCATGGTGACACATATTGAATGTGGTCTATGTACTAATCGGATTTGGTCGAAATACAAGTAGTAAATTACACCCCCGACCCTCTAATATGTATATAAGTATGTATATCTTAATGAACGAGCGCTTACACGAAGGTTGCATTTGAAATAACAGCGAAATGTTCCTCAAACTTTACGTGCCGTCTACGTGGGTTGCGTGATATTAAAACTAATTGGCTTCAACAAAAATGGCGTGATCACGACTGAAATATTTTATGATATGGTTAAGCATTCATGTATAAGTCCTTCGTGTACCTTATGGCTAAGAGCATAAAAAGAAGACATATCTGAAATATATTTCATCTGAAGTTCGCACAACCATGAACTCTGTATAAAATTATTACCTGCTCCAAATAGCACTCGAATATGTTTCGTATCATCAACCCAAGGTTTTATTAAAATGCTCTGTGACGTAATACACAGTTCATATTGTCAGAGTGTGTTGGGGGAACGGGTAATCTCGTTTGCTATGCCTTTGTTTTCAAATTTACTTGAAAAGGGAAAACCTGTGGTTAAACAAGAACAAAACAGTGGGAGATTATATATACACGTCTGCAGACAGACATTAACCCGAAGACACAAAAGTACATTCAAACACACACACACATAAACACTCGCTATTGAGAAGTTATATAAAAAAGAAAACCTTTTTCAATATTTGTATTAACAACATATATAAATTTCAAGACCAAAAAAATAGGTGTTAGAGACAGTTGCCAAAGTATATTCTTGGTTAATTTATTGAACATTTTTTCAATAATAATCTTGAAACTTGGGGAATTTTAGCGAAAGTACAAAAAAAAAAAAAAAAAAAAAAATAATAATGATAATAATAATAATAAATCATTCAACTTATGTTCTCTAGGTGCCAGCCAGCTCTCTAACTTTTACGAGGTTGCTAACTACGCTGAAAATAGCAGCAACTACCTATAATGCTAACTCTTTACAAAATGGAAGTAACGCTGTTTATTGTATTTCTGAATATATATAAAAGCAAAAAAACAGAAAGAAAATTTTAAAAAATGGAAGGTGTAAACTGCAACACTTTCGGTTCATAACACTACAATATCCCAGATGACCGTCAGTTAAAAAGACACAGACAAAAATTATATATGCGGGGTGGCAGTAAGTGAAAAATATGTAACAAAAATACATACAACGTATATATTTTTCAAGACTACCATGCAATTAGACGTTGTTGGTGCTGGAAGATTTCCAAAATTTGAAGACACATATAACATTTTTGGCCGAATATAATGTCCAAAGAATTGTATGTGTATCTGCATGTCTGTGCATGTAAGCGTATGCAAGCGCCTACATACATACATACATTCATACATACATACGTACATACATACATGCATGCATACATAGATACATACATAGCATACATACATATATACATACATTCATACATATATATATGTATGTATATGTATGTATACATATATATATGTATGTATGCGTATATATGTATGTATATGTATGTATATATTTATATATGTGTATATATATAAGTGTATACACACACATATATATATATATATATATATATATATATATATGTGTGTGTATGTGCATGTGTGTGTATGTGGGAAAATATAGGTGTGTATATATCTGTCTCTGTCTGTCTGTATCTCTCTCTCTTTATACACAAACACACACACACACACACACACATACGGAGAGAGTTCGACTTAAGCTGCCGAAATTACACTCCCGGTATGAGATAGCATAACATTTTAACGTACGTATATTGAAATCATGAATTTACAATTTACGTATTAATGCATTAATAATCGCTAAAAAAAGGTCTTCCAAATCTCTGGGTCAATGACATGTTGATTACTTACCATGGGTTCGTAGTGGGGCATCTTGAGGTTTTGGGCACTATTGATATTGTTAAACACTTTGGACGAAGAATTTTTTCGCAGTTATATACAATAATATGTGGCTTTACTTTTCATGATTGCTAGTAAGAATATGCAATGAAGGAAGCGATAAATTTTGGAAATGACTAACATGAGGAATTTTAGAAGATGTTGCAGCATTGTGTTAGAGGAATTCAATGGCTGATATTTTTAACTGAGGGACAGAAAATTTGTACTTTGAATGCGTCTAAGTCAATATATTTATGCAAATATCTAATATTGTAATACCTTCTATCTATCTATCTATCTATCTATCTATCTATCTATCTATCTATCTATCTATCTATCTATCTATATATCTATATCTATTTATCTATCTATCTATCTATCTATCTATCTATCTATCTATCTATCTATCTATATATATATA
>NC_068993.1:57443771-57447765 GCF_001194135.2 Octopus bimaculoides
TGTGTGTGTGTGTGTGTGTGTGTGTGTTGTAAATGATTGATGCAGGACACAGAATATGCTGGAAATTTTAATTAACACATCGTTCGTTTCGGTATAATTCTGCGCTGATCTTTAATGAGTGGGGAACAGCATAAGGACAACAGCGATTGCCAACATGAACTTTGCACCTCAACAGCGAATTATAACTACGGCTATGGCGTCTGTTCTATGCGTTGCCTTCTTATCCCAGTGAGGCATTTGTCCCTCTCCTATGGCCAGCATTCATGAGGAAGGTGCTGTTCTCGTTGGCCCGATTTCGCTCAATCCACCCTAGGTGAATGATGCCGCAAGTAGATGTACATTAATAAATATATAGCACTCTAAGCCCAGTATGGAGGGGGAAACCTTGTTTCATTAGAGATATAGAAGAGAAACATTTCCGATACAAGAAGACGATGATGCCAATTAATGAGTTAAAATTAATATCCACAACTCCAAGAACGTAGATTGCAAAGATCAACCGCTTGAGAACAACGCATCACATTGTATTACCATACACTATTTCTGACAAAATATATTTGCAGACACAATAACACAGCCAAGCTGATTAACGTATAATTTGCTGCCAGCTTGTAACTACTTCAGGAAATGCATATATGAATCGCCGCCTGGTGCACAAAACGACAAAACGAAAATACTATGGCACTTAGCATAACAAATAAGCCAGCCTTATTGTTCATGTCAAGAATGTCACCAGCGTATTCATTATCGATATTGCAATAACAAATGCTTATATAATGTTGTGTAGTAGTGACCTGAACGTCCTAAGAATTACATTGTCGTCGCTGACATAATATATCTCATCGTATTTCTAAATAATGAAAATGGAGAGACGTTATTCGATTTTTCAAAGTTCATTGTTAGATTAACTGTAAGATTAGTCGTGAGTATCTCCTAGAAAATGGCAATACTATCATTTGTAAATAAGATTAAACATTCTCAGGTCATACACGCACCGCATTTTAACACTTCGATATTGTGTTGAATTCATACACACACACACACACACACACACACAGATATATGTATATATTCATTTATCTTGAATATCCTTGCTAACTTTGAATACTTGTCTGCGTATTTTATATTCGGTATTCTTCTTCTCCTGGTACATCACTCTTAAATTAGAGAGTTTGTTAAACAAGAACATCATTCTTCGAAAACATTTTTGTATACAGTCCAAGATGGGCGTACAATATCCTTCTTTAAACAATAGAGAATTTATTCTTTTCTCAAGCTACGAAAATTAAAGACTGTTTTAAAGATAATAATAATAATAATAATAATAATAATAATAATAATAATAATAATAATAATAATAATAACAACAACAACAATGCTAAATACAACCCAGCAGGACAACTGAAAAATAACACCAAAAAATTGGAATATCTACAATTTTCCTGTGAGTATTTTAAATTTCCCTCCCGGAGAAACACTCATGCAACCCAGCAGGATAAGCGAAAACGAATTCTCAAAGACTGGAATATCTACTATTTCCTGTATTTTAAATTTCCCTCAAAATATGTTACGAAAGTTATATGTCTAGAATTTTCGAACAAACAAACGATCAGCTTTAAAAACTTTAATACCGACAACTGTGAATACATATCATTTCCTTTTCTCCCTGAGTATTCGAAAGTGTAAACATCCTCTTTATTCTAAAAAATACCACAGTTTTCTCTGTTCGGTGAAACAAAAGATCATCTCTAGTGAATTTTAAAGCTTTAATATCTACAATTTTCTGTGAACATTTTACCCTGCTTCTCTATTCTTTTCTTTTGTTCCTGATTATGTGAAAATGTAAGCATCCTTTTCATTGCAAAAACATTACAAACTAACATATCTAAAAAAATTTGGAAACTTTAATATCTACAATTATGGTTGAACATTTTATCTTCCTTTCTTCCTTGAATACCTGAATATGTAAACATGCTTTTTATTGTAACAACACAGTAGAATGCACAATTAAAAAAAAACAGTTAAGAAGGTAAGCACCTAACAATAGATACAAACTGCACAATTACAGAAGCTGTAAACCACAGCGAAACTTATAAAAAGAAAAGAGAAATTTCAAAGAAAATAAAAGGAAAATAGTCCAGAAATTCAAAAATCAACGAGTTGAGTATCAGTACGTATATCTGTATAATTAGTTTTTCTATCAGTAATTAAAAATAGAAGGTGAATTGGTTCTTTTCGAAACCGAGTTCAGTATACCTATTGGTCGCTTGTAGTAGAAAACACATTTGACCTCTGCCGACCCCAAGTGTGTGAGGCCGCTTTTGTTTCCTTATTGCACAGGAATGCCCATTGCTGGTCTCTTGACCATCGGCCGAATCGGTTTACAGACCTGAGGAATTTAATCTATTCACCATGCTGTCTGTCTTGTTTCTGACCTTAACCAGTTGAGCATGTCCCTTGGTGGCTGACAATATGTGCATCTCTGATCATAAGCAGAAGTATTGTGGGAGCATCATAACCATGCGTTCAGAGGAATTCTTTGTGGGTTGGATAATTCACCTCTGGAAACATGGGTGTTTCATTCAACATCCTTATACAACCCTTATTCAAGGATCTTTTGAGCGGGTTGAGTTACTCGACCTGAGTCAAAATTTTAACTGGACCTCACCTGCAAGATCATGCGCTGTTTATCTTGATATGAGATCACCATGTCGTGCACATATGGTTGTGATACATGTGTCTGATGTACCCTTACCTGACGGCTAGTGACGATGGGCATACTGCGCTTTGTATATTTTACCCCAGAGTCACGTTGATGGCATGCACGGCTCTCTCACTCACTTAATAATAATAATAATAATAATAATAATAATAATAATAATAATAATAATAATAATAATAATAATAATAATAATAATAATAATAATAATAATATAAGGATAATTTCAAGTTTTGGCACAAGGTCAGCAATTTCGGGGAAGGAGTATGTCGATTAGCTCAACCTCAGTCCTCAGCTTAATTTCATCGACCCCGAAAGTATGACAGGAAAAGTCAAACTCGGCGGAATTCGAACTCAGAACGTAAAGATGGACAAAATGCCGATAACGAGAATGATGATGATGATGATGATGAAGAGGAAGGGGAGGAGGGGCAGGAGGATGGCGATGATATTGAGAACGATGGTACTTGCATCGGGGAAAATTATAAATTGTGTAGACATTATTAATTCCGGTAACAATATTTCTTCAGTGACAGCAAATATATCCTTTGCAGCTGCCTGAAGTAAGATGCATTTCATATCAGCCGAACAAGAAGTTGGCGGAAAATTAAAATAAAAAAAAACATAGGCAAAAAAGTTATTGGTAAGGCATTTAGATTAGTTTGAAACAATTCATATAAGAAGTATGCATATTTTTAAGAGAACGTCTCTTAAAAACCAGCGTAGATCAAGGCAAGCTATGAGAAATGATCAAAGGACGATAAAAAGCAAATCGTAGCGTTCTGGTACTGAATTCTATTACCTTGTTAAATACTTTCGTATATGCTTGCATACTATAGGTAGTTCCTGAGGTTGATTGCAGATTAACCGGGAGAAAATTCACTGTAATATCAGCAATAATGTTTTATGCTGCATGTGATACCAGGATCACACATTGCAAACCAAAGTATATTATTGCAGCCATTAAGAAACTAATCTCTTCTTCGGCATTCTTCCTCGACGATACTAAAAGCATCGGTACGTATTGTACCTCAACTGATTATGCAAAGACGTTGTTGTCTTTGAAGTGATATGGGGAAAAAACGGAAGAAATTCGACGCTTTTTGTTTTTTGATGAATGAAGAGAAGTAGGCATAAAATTCTAAATACATAGGTATTTGCTTCCCGGTTGGGAAACAAAAGCTAAAACCTTAATGAAATTGCTTAGCAATTCAATATAAAAAGTGCAGTGATAATTTCAAAAGATTAAGAACTAATCACACAGGAAAATGTATT
>NC_068993.1:57448151-57449920 GCF_001194135.2 Octopus bimaculoides
TATGCATGGCTCAGTGGTTAGAGCGTCGAGCTTACGATCGTGAGGTGGTGAGTTCGACTCAGTTGTAGAAATGAGTTGCGACATCACTGGTGCCAAGCTGTATCGGCCTCTTTGCCTTTCCCTTGGACCACATCGGTGGCATGGAGAGGGGAGGCTAACTTGATCATTCATGACCGAAGGGGGTTTCCCCTTCACACATACACGCACACACACACATACGCATATATATATATATATATATATATATATATATATATATATATATGTATATAGATTGATAGATAGATAGATAGATAGATAGACACCTGACGTCGTACTTAGCTTCGTGAAAGGGTAGGATAAATAAGATGATAACGGGGGTAAGTTTATATGAAGTAGCAAACCACATAACTGCAATGAATACATATAACTTATAAGATCGCACACAAACTCAGAAACTGTTTATCAAAAACCCATGAGTAAGACTGGAACCTTACACTGAACCCCTTGGATTAATTTTCTCTTAATAGCTTACAGACTTAACGTCTTAAGATTTGTGTCTCCGAAAAAGCGAAATTTATTTGTTCTGTGCTCCACAACGCTGATATGTGGTACACAGTTGATAAATTGGAACAATCGTTTCCTAAGGTCGATTTAATAAATTAGGGATACAAACAGGATTTGGTCCATCATGTTTAAATTCACAGGTTATATATCTAAACTTGGACGGAGTTCGTTCCTTAAATGCGACATTTTGAAACTCAGACTTTAAAATTTCGGGTGCGTAGCGAGATACTTCATTAAAGCGCCACAGATATACACTGAAGAACATTGAGTCCCATTAATCTTAATCAACTTATCATTGTATCATTGATCTTCTAGGTACTCGGCAGTTCGTATATCAAGGGCGACAACAGGTATGATATCAGGCATTGAACTTTAATTCTACAATCTGTATTTCAATTAACTTCGTTGACCTCAAAATCCCTTCAACACTATCCATCTTTGATTAGTCCAAATGAATGTCACGCTGATTAATACCCTTTCATTCTTGAGCATTTAAAATCGCTTCATCATCTACTTCATTAATTGTCTTTAATTATATTAATTAGTTTAATCATCTTTTTACAAATATACATCGCTTCTGATTTAACCCCTCTTTTCACTCTTCCATTTCAACAATATTTTCAATTTCCTTCGCAAATTTATTAGTTGTCGCCCTTTCCAATTAATTCCCTTCATTCGTTTTCAACTTAATTTCACTTGATTCTTAATGAACTTTTCCTCTTGAACCATTTATTGATGTCTTAATGCTTACTATTATGGCTGCACACACAAGCCCTGATCCATCAAAATGAGAAATTGTTTTCATATGCCATCCTGAATTTTCACTTTTTTGTTTTTTGATTTAGTTGGCGTGACATATTTCCGCTGCTTGATTACTCACTCTGGATATATCCGGTAAATCAGGGCAAGAACGGTGTTTCAGCTGAAAATCTGCTACGAAATTTCAGGCTTTGCACGAAGGTTAGAAGCGATTCTATATTTTGAATATTTTTCCTTCCGCGCGCAATTTTCAACGTAATCAAACACAAACATAGGCGCAGGAGTGGCTGTGTGATAAGTTGCTTGCTTACCAACCACATGGTTCCGGGTTCAGTCCCATTGTGTGGCACCTTGCTTGGACAAGTGTCTTCTACTATAGCCTCGGCCCGACCAAAGCCTTGTGAGTGGATTTGGTAGACAGAAACTGAAAAAAGCCCGTCGTATATATGTATATATATATATAT
>NC_068993.1:57450366-57451569 GCF_001194135.2 Octopus bimaculoides
AATGTTTCACTTCTATTTCCTCGCTTTTCATGTGCTTCCGCTTGACTCTTTCCGCGTTGCATATTTTGTGTTTGTTTTATCCTTGTCTTTTACCGTTGTCATGCTATTTTTGCAATAATCTATCAATATATATATATATATATATGTGTGTGTGTGTGTGTGTGTGTGTGTGTGTGTGTGTGTGTGTGTTTGTGCGTGTATATGTGTTTGTGTGTGAGTGTCAATACGCAGACACATACACAAACTACTAGACTTAAATAAATTCATATTGAGTAACATGGATGACAAGTTGACACACCAAGAGACAACAGTTCACTTCATCTTCGCAAGAGTTATTCACCGAAATATCAGTAATGTACAAACCTTACACCAAATATTTTCCACCCTTTTCTCTACATATCTGTAGCTCGGTAAGATATCAACAGGAAACATGTGACATCTAGAATCGTTTCCGTGGTAAATATATACAAAGAAAGAGTACCCGTGTATGCGTTTCGTCGTTATTACGTAAAACAGACATTTTTTCCCCTACTGAAAGGACTAAGTTGACGCCCATCATATGTCAATTCCTGTTTTGACGAAACATTCAAAACTGATGAATTATATAAACGTGCGTAAGAAAGGCTAAATAAATATTTTTTGTCGTTCAAGGATTCGCTAATACATTTGATGGACTGTAAATTCATAATTATGTTATTCTATCGAAATTATTCTCAGTTTGCTTATATATTTCATTAAAACATTGATTTCAAGAGAATAACATTACCAGAGATAATCCTTATTATATCGTTATCTACGTTACCGTCACACACCCCCATTTACGTAAGCACTCCCCATCCCCGCCGCCACTTCTTCCTATTCATCATTGCTACTCTTACCCAATTTTCCCACATTATTTTCTATGTAATTCTTCGATGGAACCAAAGTTTCTAATACACAAAAGATAAATCACTTTATATTCGAAACATTCCTTTCATTAATTGTATTCTTGAAAATCGCATTCACAAATACAGACAAACACACACTCACACACACACAAACACACACTCACACACACACAAACACACACACGTATGTACAAAGCGATATAAATACACACTCATAGAGACCGAAAGAGAGAAGTGTCACTACAATCTAGACATTCATTACTGACACACACACACATATACATATGTATGTATATATATATATATATATATATAT
>NC_068993.1:57452483-57453515 GCF_001194135.2 Octopus bimaculoides
ATATATATATATATATATATATAAATGGTGTACGTGTGCATGTATGCATCTGTATATGCTCATATACTTACATAATAGAAAGTGTCGTTTAACCGGATCACTGTTGAGCTGTCGGAAGAATCTAAGAGGCACCAGCTTTAGTTAGAATCGTTAGGTGCCATAATTCGTTTCCTATGCGACTAGAAGAATAATTGTTATGTAATAATAAAAACACGGACTGTTGGAAGAGTGAATTATTGAAACGTGCATATTAATACATAAACATTCTCACGATACTTACGAATCCGAATGCAGACTCGTAGTGTTATATGCATACAGATGTATATCGTAAATGAACGACGGAAGATGGAGTGTACGAGAATTTATCATTAATAACAGGAATTGTTTCAACACATCTAGCATTTATCCCTGATGGGTGGGATACTCAGCAACTGGTTCAGGAGCATCCGGCTGTGGAGAAGTTTCTCGTCGGTTGATAAGTAAGTGCAAGATGTTAAAATAATAGTTCTGCATTGTAACTTCTCGTTTTGTAGAAATAAATGCTGCCATATGGAGGAAATATCTTCATTTATATACAAGATCAAAATGAATTCACAAATGACAAAACGAGAAACGAACGCGCAATCCAGCGAATGAAGTATTAAAAATAACTGTTAACAAATATGGATTTATAAACACCTTCGGGCAAGCTACGTGGCGCGAGTACGTTCGCTCATACAAGTACCTGCGAAAATGTGAGCATATGCACACGTGAGGTTTGGTGCACTCGTGATCACAAAGCGAGTGTTTGCGCGTGAGTGTGAGTGTGAGTACGTATGTATGCGTGAGTTTACACAGAGAGAGAGAGAGAGAGAGAGAGAGAGAGAGAGAAAGAGAGACAGATAGCTATTGATATAGATTCATATGGTCATATATATATATATATGTACATATATACATAAATACATACATATATGCATATATACATACATACATACATACATACACACACACACACACACATATATATATATATATATATATATATATATA
>NC_068993.1:57456533-57459169 GCF_001194135.2 Octopus bimaculoides
ATATATATATATATATATATATATATATATATATATATATATATATATATATATATATATATACATGTATATATATCTATCTATTTCTATATATGTGTGTGGAAATATATAGTTTAGTATAGATGTAGATACATATAAAAATATAGGCACACACATATATATATATACACACACGCAGAGACATACAGATACAAACACGCACGCACACATATTGGCGTGATATGCAAATATATTTTATTCTCGTGCAAGTATGAATACTTTCCTCCTTACACACTGATATGTATTCAGACATAAATGCATACTTATGTATATATATATATATATATATATATATATATATATATGTACGTAATCTATTTTATTTTCACTCTTTTGTTGCATTGAAATCGGAATTCTCAAAGAAACTGAAGTGGATTTACAAAGATGGCAGCTTCCGGAAGTTTTCAGTTAGCAGGAAGACAACAAATAAAATATCTGAAATGCTTAAAGCTGACTGATTAGTTATGTCAACCCTTCCTTAGTGCTTGGTAGTTATTACACCGGTTTTGTAGTAAATAGGTTTAGTGTTATTTATCATACTGAAATTATAGTATTAGTTACTGTGAAGGCGATCTTCATGATAACTATTATTTCGGACTAGTTTTAATATAAGCGATTTGTTTCCCTCTTATTAATGTTTCTTTTTTTGTGAATCTCATATTATTTTTGCGTTGTTAGGTCAACTAGGCATCAAATAATTTTTGTATTAATGTCATTAATTTTTATATTAATGGGTAGCATTTACTATTGGTTCTGAAGTCTTTTTATCTTACGCCAACTATGTTCAAGAGGTATACAACGAATTCGTAATCAGTAATTGAAACACCCGTTTTCATGTTTGCTTCAATTATTCTCAGAAGTTTCGCTTAAAATTTATTTGTTTGAAATGCAATATTACCCACAATTTTGGTTAGTTTAATCGAGATAACCTATTTTATTCTACTGCTAATCACCTTGTTCGCATTTAACACGGGTACAAATTCAAAAACTCATTACAAAAAATACATCCTCTTTCCTAACGGTTAAGGATACTAACTCCGTACGAGCTTTTCATCATTTATTTTCCTTCTCCCACCCAGTAATGGCTGATTACTACATGTGCAACGACAATAGATTCTCCATCAAAACTTACTAATTTTTTTGTTTAATTTCAACTCGTCATAGTTGCATAACTAAGTAACGTTTGAATAAAGCAAATATCTTTCGTCACGTCTTTTCTACGCAACCAGAAATTACGAGCTATGCAACTTGCAGCCTTTCTTCAGCTTGTTACATTTCTATCATAAGTATTGAAATCCTAGGAATTTACCTATCATAAGTATTGAAATCCTAGGAATTTACCTATCATAAGTATTAAAATCCTTGGAAGTTATGTCGAACAGGGTTTAAACCTCGGTAATTACGTCAACCAAATTTCAATATATATATATATATATATATATATATATATATATATATTGGGGAATTTACGAAAAAAACAACATACGAGGACAGGTGATGTAAACAACAAAAGGATGTATTAGTTTAACGCTCGGGAATAGAGAAAGTCTTTAACGTTTCGAGCTACGCTCTTCAACAGAAAGAATAAAGAAAAACCAAGGAGAAAAAAAATGTTGAATGTCGTGGTCAGCGATCTATACATACATACATACATACATACATACATACATACATACATACATACACACATACACACACATATGTATATATATATGAAGGGATATTCCATATTTTGAGATATCACAGAAACAGCTGTAAGAGTTTAAATGTTTTAATAGTGATAACATATATGACCTGAATTTTTTGTCTTGCCTTAGCGTTTATTGTCCTTTATATCAATTATATATCCGCTATATCGGAAATCTACAATGGTCCCATCACTCTCGTCTCAGTTATGAGCCCGGAACCCCGGTAATTCGTTACACCACTTACCAGCGTACCTAGCAGTTTAGATAACCTGCGGATTAAACACTCATATTTTGTATATATATATATGTGTGTGTGTGTGGGGGGGGTATGTGTGAGTGTGTGTGAGTGCACGTGTATGTATGTGTGTGTACCTGTATGTGTATGTGCATCTGTGAGTCTGTATGTGTGTGTGAGTGTGTGTGCGCGTGTGTGTGTGTGCTTGTGATGAAAGCCCTTTCACTCAGAGTCAATATTGTCTGTATAATGGACACTACTTTATCGCATGTATCCTGTATTTGAGACATTTGACAAAGGCTATAGTAATTCGAACAGATTTGACTGCTATTTCCAGCATGTCCAATAACCATGTAGAAATTTGCTGAACACCGAAAGCTCGTCACATACATTGAACACGTCCTGTATGGGGAAAATAATTTCAGAGAAATATCTATTCCTCACCGACTTTCCCGCTCCCTCTCTCATTCTCCTCTTCCCCCTCTCTCATTCTCCTCCCCCCTCGCTCCCTCTGTTACTATATTGGTGATGGGAGATCGTGGATATATATGGATATACTCACACAATCCCCATCATAATACCAGCTCTTATGTAACTATGCATGCAGATATGTATATAACTCTGTTTGTATACATATATATATATATGCGCACACACACACATATATATACACA
>NC_068993.1:57459314-57460091 GCF_001194135.2 Octopus bimaculoides
ATATATATATATATACATGCACACACCACACGCACAACGCACAACAGAGTTAGACACATACATGTAAAAGTATATACGCACACACACATACTTATACGCACACACACATACCAAACTTTGGCCGTCAACTGATGCGTGCTTTGGCCGAGCTGACCGTTAATATAATTTGCGTTGAATACTCTTTCCAACATTAATGACACAACTATCAGCCGTGCTAAATAACAGGTTATTCTTCTGATAGCATTCGACGTTGAAACCTTTTTATTCTCGAACCTTGTGATATTCGTCTCAGAATTGAATTTACCATGCACCGATTCGTTGCAAAACAACATGGCTAGATACGAAGAAGAATCGAAGAAAAACAGCATCGGACATATAAGCCGAATCTTATTTCGTCGTAGCTTCTTGAAGAATCGTCTCTGTAATGTATCTCTTTCTTGGTGTCATGAACTCAATAATGACTTGCGTAATTGCTACAAAATGGTGAAAAAAAGAAAGAAAATAATAGCAATAATAATAATAATGATGATGATGATAATAATAATAATAATGATAATAATAATAAAAATAGTAATAATAATAATAATATTCCTCTGTTGACTATCTGAATAAATCGAAAATACGCTGCGATGTACATCACCCAGAACTAAATTATTTTTCGACAAAGTAAATACGCCAAAAGCAATATTTTTTGGAAAGGTAGAACAGTGATCATTGTAATTTTATTCTCAAAAGTTTGAACGACACACAAGTAATACTGAATGAAACATATTCTTA
>NC_068993.1:57460583-57463032 GCF_001194135.2 Octopus bimaculoides
AATAATATTAGGGACAAAATCCAAAATTACAGGTAAAAAACTCAATTAAAATCAATTTATAAAAAATTAAAATTAAATTGAGCCTTATAGATAAAGTATATATAAAATATATAGTTTTAGGGTTAGGGTTAGGGTTAGGGTTAGAAGAGAGAGTGAGAGAGCTGTCGAGATTGGTAAATAGATAGACTCTTGTATGAGTGAGTTTGTGTTTGTATTCTCACCACCTTTTAGCAACAGGCATTAAATAGTTTATTGTATATATCCCTTGTAACATAACAGTCCAGCAAATGATTCCAGTAAAAACAAGGACGAAATTTAAAAAGAAAAGTCTATCATTGGAGTCGATCTGTTTAACAAAACTCGTCGAGCCAGTGCACCATCATGGCTGAATCATCATATGCAACACATGATTTTAATCTTAACTGCTGCTATGGTTACTCGCACCGAGTTGGACCGTCTTTATTCACCTGAGTGTTATAACAGCAAACACAATAGTAAGCGTATTACTATGAGGTGTGAGTGTGAAATACTCTCACACAATTGAAACGAATTCTTAATGAAACCTTGCAATAAAAGACGTTTTATTTGTATAACTGTCATTACAATATAAATTATATTCGACTAGTATTGCTAAGAGACACACGGAGTTTGTGTTGACAGTGATTAACGATACAAACGGAATATTAACAACAGAATAACATTCATTCATTTTTGGCCGGTAAATAAATGCCTAATTAATAATTTCACTTCATCCGAATTGCTAAGCTGAGTATTGAATATGTTGGAGATACTAAAGAAGTAACCAGACACAAAATAATAACGAGGTGCTACCATGAATTTCAAAAAATTGTAACACAGCAAAATAAAAAAAAAACAAATAAATAAATAAATAAATAAATAAAAAAAATAAATAATTAATGTTCGGCGCGGTTGTGTGGTCAAGAATCTTTTACTCTTGGCCTTGTGATTTCGCGTTCAGTCCGACTAGATAGCACCTCGAGCAAATGCCTTCCACAACATCCCTCGGCTGATTAGTATCTTCTGTGTTGATAGATTTGTAGCGAGGCACAAAGAATCTAGCGCCATTTTGAAACAGCGAGATCTCGCTTGCAGTCAATGCCATACACGAAACAAAAGCTAGAACTCGCCTGCAACCATTACTTAAGGAAAAGACAACAACATTTTCCCTCTCATTCTTTTCACGCTGACGCCGAGCAAGACAACGAAGCCAGGAGCTCACAGTGGAATTTTGTCCCGCTGTGATACCACATGCATTGTCTCCAGAGGTTATTGAACCTCACGTGTATGGGAGAGAAGGCTAGCTACGCACAGCTGTGAAGATGGCTACTGAAAGTACCAGTTGCGTACTGGAGTCGATCTATCGACTAGCCCCCTCCCTCAAAATTTCGGGCCTTGTGCCTAGAGTAGAAAAGATTACCCAGCCCCATACGACAATGTACATCTGTAAACAACATTATTTACCATCACGCAACATTTTCGTAGCAATATAAAGCAGTACTTGATAATACACAACACCTCAATCTACATACGCTACATTAAAATATGTCACACTATATTACGCTACCTTCAGAACAAGGTAACACCCTATACAGCAGTGATCACCACCGTACATCTAGATACACCTCTACACTCTGTGATCTAACTGCATCAACCATCATTGTATAACAAGACTACGATATGACAAAGCAACACTACATAACATAGATTTAGATACATAGATTTAGATAACACTATACACCACAATATGAACAAACATGCTTTTATATCTCGACCAATTAAAGATCACAGGTAAATTTCACTAAAATTACAAGTAGTGTCTTAGGAAATTCGGTCCAACGTTTTGTGCACATAGGAAAGATGTTAAAATAAAATGAAGTAGCATGAAATCAAATACAAAATGGCTGCGGTGGCTGCAATACCTTCCAGTATGGATATTGTTTTACTCGATCCCGTTTGAATTGTTACTAAACAGCAACAGCAACGTATACCTCTCAATTGGCTGGAAATAGCAGCCAAATCTCCCGTAAACCATGCACAATCATCTCAAAGAGATGTTAAATAATAATGATTATCATAATGTTGTTCACGGCTTAAATGTCTTCGTACATAGATCTTGTCACTAGAACTAATCTGAGACTTAACAACAAGGGAACATTTCACCATTCTATTACTACTACTACTACTACTGCTACTACTTCTACTACTACTACTACTACTACTACTACTACTACTACTACTACTACTACTACTACTACTAATACTACTACTGTAGATGCAATTGCTGTTACCGTTATTACAGCTTGTATGAATGCTACGTGTAATGCTCTTATCACTATTCATATCAGCATAAACTACCGTCACCGCTCCAGCGCTGCCACAACCGTCACCGCTGCTACCGCCATCGCCACCGCCACCAATAACAACAAAA
>NC_068993.1:57463306-57463729 GCF_001194135.2 Octopus bimaculoides
ATATATATATATATATATATATATATACACATATAAAACAGTAGCAATTACTGCAACGCTAGCCTGAAGGTGCGAAGATGTGCATCTGTTAGTTTATAAGTGCATTTGCCAACACATTCATTCAGTTGGTTAGAGAAAAAAGAAGTTCTACCGGCATGTTACCGGCATAGTGATGAGAAAAATAGGTAAAGGGAATTTCGAACCATGCTCAGGTGCGAAATTCTATTAAGACACGCAAAGAAATAACATTCAACAGTCACATGCACAGGTAATTTATTCAACGCGCATGTTTAATGTGTGGTATGGTTATGAAAACATCTACACCCACCAAGAAGGCAATGCAGGTATAGATACATGAAACATATACACACAAACACATGTCTTTGAATATGTATATATGTATATATATATATATATATATAT
>NC_068993.1:57465195-57465819 GCF_001194135.2 Octopus bimaculoides
ATATATATATATATATATATATATATATATATATATACATATACTTATGTCGTCTGGACTACTGCTCCCAACTATGGTCCCCACAGAGTGTAAATCTAATTGCGTAACAAGAGGCGATGGAACACCACTACACAAAAAGAGAGACTCAGGGAAACACACGGTCAAGTGGGAGAGGTTGAAGGAACTGGGGCTATACTCCCTGGAGTGGAGGTGTAAGAGATATCCCGTGCTAATCATATGGAAAATAATAGGGTCTAGCACTAAATTTTGGAAACGAAATCTACAACAATCCTTGAACTGGTCGGCACGGCACAATACGAATTGTCCCCTTATCTCCATTGAGGATAGAAACTCAATGTTTTAATAGCTTGGGATTCAAGGGACAACAGCTTTTTAATGTCCTACTACAACATCAGGAATCTGTAAAGTGTAGACATGGAAGCCTTCAAAAAATATCTAGACAGTTTTATCTGCAATACCGGAAAAAAACAATCATCGCGGCAGAAGTCTAAAAGAAGAGTGGCAACGTCCAACTCGCTATTTGTCCAGAAGCAATACTGGAAAAGTCCCAGGATGCAGTAAAGTGGCTGAAACACAAGATAAAAGATAAAAGAAAAAGTATAT
>NC_068993.1:57466099-57468342 GCF_001194135.2 Octopus bimaculoides
TATATATATACATATATATCGGGTTTCTCTCACGCAAGGGTTGTTAGAACGGACGGTATTAATGCTTTAGCGTCAGCTATCAAGTGGTACAGGTATTCATAATGTCAAAAATCAACGACAAGAACAATAAAAGTAAGTTTGTCAAATTTAACGATGCACCAAAATATGCCAAAAAAAACAAAACAATTTTAGTTACATACATAATTCACAAACGGTGAATTAGGATAAGTTAAGTGGAGCCTCATAACAATCATTAAATCTACTGACAAAAAAAAGAAAAGTTGGAAACGCACGTGGTATAATCTTTCAAGCACTAACCTGGACGTAAGAAGGTAGATACATAAGCTATACTTCTTTCTACTTAACACTAATCTTCAGCCTTACTATAATTGTAATTCAATATGTAATAAGTATACCGTTAAGCTCCCCAACACCACCACCACCACTCCAAGCAATGCCGACAACATTCCGGGCAATAACAAGTTTTAAACTCCATAAAATTTAGCTGTCTGATAACCTAGGCCGTAATCTAACAGTTCCCCCTCTCTCTCTCTCAGTGCACACACACACACACAGTTGTATGTGTGTGTATATATACAATTACGAAATATCCCGAGTCTTACTCCCAGTATGATACATCCTCTGTTCGACTCGAATCCTGGTAACATAAGCAACAACAAGGTCTAAGTAACGTTAGCCTGTCTTGTGGCCACTCTCACAATATCCAAAGATTGGTTCCTTGCACAAATACTTGCACCTCCGATGTTCATTCAGAAACCACTTATGACTACATTTCTGTAACAATATGGTCAATATGAAACTTACTAGAGTTCCAGACAATATCGATAAGCACCTGTAATAGTTGAAATATTTATTCTAGTATAACTCATGTTTATTAAGTATATTATAAGGCCGTATTCTTAATAGTGACAGATATATTCAAATACTCCTGCAGCAACTTAACTATTAACGGCATATAAGCTCACTGAGAGATCTTTGCTTTTGGCTCACTTTTGGTTATCTTTTACCTTTGTCTATTTCAAGTAACTATATTAATTTTATTCATATTCATTTATCCAAAATTTGTTGCGCTCAGCTAACAGCTTAATAATAATGTACTATTTTCTTCATGTGACAAAAAGGTAATATTTACTACTTAAAAGCCTTTAAAACGAGAACAGATTTCATGGACAACGCAAGCATTCCTCAGTGTTTTGAGGTTAATGACCACTTGTAGAAATTATGGGTGGACGTCACATGGAAAGAAATAAATTGCAAAGGTGCGAAGAGAAAAAAACCAAGGTGTTTAGAGTTATTACAATGTATATTATTGTTGCATATTGTTGTGCAGCATTTTATTGAGTTCCGTATCGTTATATCGCTGAAGATGGTATTCTGTACTACAAGGATATTGTCGCATATCAATTATAGAAGACGTAGAAAGGCATTTTATGGCAATAAAAAACGTTGCCGAACAATTTAATGTACATGATGCCGACAGTTATAAACAGGATTAGTCAAGCGCACAAATTCGCCATGGTATAAATCCCCACATACAATAAGACATACGTGTTCGTGTGTATGGATGTATTGTGTGAAGCGTTTATGTACATACACACACTTACGCATATATATGTATATATATAAATGTACGTATACGTGTATATATGCTTACACATGTCTAATCTATCTACCTACCTATCCATCTATCTAACTATACACATGCACACACATATGCGCATGTATATATAAATATATATACACCGTTCATTGAGTTTGACCGTCAATACAATAAATGTAATGATTGAAAGAAGGGAAGACAACCCCTATGAACATTAGGCATCTTAGGTCTTAGTGTGAAGCACTTGAATCAAATCAATGAAAATCATATCTCTAGATTTTCCGTTAACAATTTTCAGTCATCAAACTGAAGCATTCCAACAATCCGGCAGGCTTTGCTCCCTTTAAGAAACTGTAAGTAATGCGAGTCTCAACGAATTTGTTAATCCAATTACGACGCCAGCCTTTCAAAGGCCAGTAATTTTGTGCTTTATAAATAGAGAAAGATGAAAATAAATAAGTGTTAGAATAAAATTAACAATGTGGTTAATATGAACGATTTACCCCTTGAAATAGGTGTCTTGACACAGCCGCGGTCCATTAAGTGTAATCCGCCAAAGAATAAAACAGAAGATAGAAAATGTAACTGACAGCTCATTAGGGAGAAACGTGTACATATATAT
>NC_068993.1:57469235-57469996 GCF_001194135.2 Octopus bimaculoides
ATATATAGAGAGAGAGAGAGAGAGAGAGAGAGAGAGAGATATAAGAATTCATTTCTCTCTCTCTCTCTCTCTTTCTCTCTTCACACACACGCATAATTAAATAGATAGACAGATAGATAAATAGACAGAAATATAGATAGTTAGATACATACATTGACTGATGGATAGATAGACAGATAGATAATTACGTCTGCGCTCGCGCGTATGTTTCTTTGATAACTAAAAATACAAAGCCATGTTATTGTATGTCTTGTGTTACCAGCTTTAGACGACTGTACTCATTACTGGTTTTCCAGAAATAATAATGAATTACTCCCACGAAGCTACTAAAGAAATAATTTGTAAGTGTAACAACAAATGATCGTCATGAAATTACTAGGCAGACGAATATAACGTTGTGTATACGTTATATGCCATGTCACATCAAAATGGAAACAAGTCTAGTTAGAATATTTCTCTTTCCTATCAAAACGCATTTACCGAAGAGACCAAATAATACAACGTCACATAACTTTAGCGTGAAAATCAATCGAAGGAAGATTTTTTTCCCCTTCTATTTGTTTCCTTTTTCTTGGCAGTTTTTCCGAACAGCTTAATATTGTACTGGTTGTGCATTCGTGTGATATATCCAAGTGCAGGCATAGCTATGTGGTAAGAAGCTTGTTTCCAAGTCGCATGGTTTCCGCTTCAGTCCCACTGCGTGGCACCTTGGCCAAGTGTCTTTTTACTATTATCCTCGGGCCGAACAAAGCTTTGTGAAT
>NC_068993.1:57470422-57472838 GCF_001194135.2 Octopus bimaculoides
GTGAAAGCACGTTATAAAAATAAAACTACTGAACCATGATAATAATAATAATAATAATAATAATAATAATAATAATAATAATAATAATAATAATAATAATAATAATAAGAAGAAGAAGAAGAAGAAGAAGAAGAAGAAGAAGAAGAAGAAGAAGAAGAAGAAGAAGAAGGAGAAGAAGAAGAAGAAGAAAGAAAATATTCATGTTAGAAATTCGCAGCATTGAACACTCAGGTCCTTCATCTTTGTTTTCTTCTCCCTCTAACTGAAGAGTTCCTGACTCAACAGTGTGATTGTTAGATGAAACGATGTTATCTCCTATACACAGCGAATAATGCAATACACAATTACGATGTCATATATTCCTTAATTTTCTTCCCTACGACTAAGCAGAAGCGTAATACTTGTTCTAACGGGAAATATCTGATATGCTAACCATTTTTAATAATGCCTTAGTCTTTTCGTCTCGCAAAGTTGTATCTTTGGTGAAAATCAACAGCGGCAATTTACGAATATAATAATAACACACTAAATTCTGTTGGACATAGCAAGAAAACAATTCTTTCTGTAAGAGATTTAGATAACTGTCAATGGATACAATCTTTGCACTATATTGTTTTGTTATCAAATCACGAGATCCCACATATGTTCGAGTCTGCTGTAGGAAACTGGGGACTCTTTGAACAGGTTATTGGCAATTATAACCGTGAGAATTTCAGAATGTTGCTGTATGCAGCGAAAGAATGCTGAATGTATGTTTGTTTGAGTGCACGTATTCGCATATGCATGTCTTCAAGCAATCACCTGTATACTTATGTATAACTATTTATATACGAATTCAGTTACGTTTTGATAATTGGCGTTTTAAATAAGGTCTTCACCCCCCCAGTGGTAATCACGGACTTAAAGAGAAAAAAATGAGTACAAATATTTTTCAGTGAAATGTACTGTTGTCCTCTTTTTGTCCTTTGCACAACCAGTTACTCTTTGGATTTTGATAATCACTCAAATTGTATTTTTCTTCCCTATCATGTATTAAAGCTATACTGATTCCAGTGTTCAACTGTTCAACTGGTACATAATTTACCAACCTGAAAAGGATGAGAGGCAAAGTCCACCTCGGCGGATTTTTAGCTCAGATCATATCTGTTTGACAGTTGTATTTTCTGAGTTATTTGTTTTCTCCAGTTCGCAGTAATGTGTGAAATTAAGTATTTCGTTGAAACAACTTTTCTTTAGTGTTCATCAATCTCTTCTTAAGCATGTTATTATAGAAAGCATCTATCTTGTGACGACATAAGGATATTCTGGAGATTCATTTAACGACGTTGCTGAATAGGTTATTCAAGTTGATAAGAGCGGTTTTAGAAATGTTGACAATATACTCGGATGTTTATCTTCGTTTTCTGCGATGCTTGTATCTGTCTGTAGCGAAATCTAATGTAGCATACGAGAATGGTACGATGTTTGATTATGTAACAATTCCGATGTTTAGTCACCATTCCTTGAAACTACTAAGCTTGTCTCTAGGTTTGGTCTCAATCTAATGTACCTTAGTAAGGTAGCGAGGTGGCAGAAAGGATACGCGCTGGACAAAAGGCTTAGCGGCATTTTGTCTGTCTTTACGTTCTGAGTTCAAATTCCGCCGAGGTCTACTTTGCGTTTCAACCAATCGGAGTCGATAAACTAAGTACCAGTTGCGTACTAGGGTCGATCTAATCGATTCGCATATACAAACACACACCCAGAGGAGAAACTAAGATAAATGGAAATTTATATTATTTGTCACTACGTAACTTCCCTAACATGGTCAAATGGAACCCAGCAGCAGGTATTCCAGATTTCTCATCGCACTTCAATTTTTTACTCGTTTGGGTAACCGAGAGCGAGAATCAGAAGCGCAGCATTTAACGAATTTTCGGTTTCTATAAAATAAATACAATCTACTTTCATGTGTTAGGTACATATACATTAGTATGTATGTAAATACGGACATTCAAACATACATGCGTATAGCATATATTAATACAATTATATATATATTTGTGAATGTGAGCATATTTGTGTGTGTGTGTGTATGCAGTGAGAGAAAGAGAATAACTGAATTAAAACAATCGATACTATATACATGAAAATAAAAACATGGCAGTATAATATACGCTTATTTTAATACACATCTACCTTGAGATGTTTTTAATTCACTTAAAGTTATGTTATATAATATTAATAAATATTTCTCCAAACTCTAACTTCGGTACTTTCTGCTTAAAAGATGCATTCTTTTAGTCTGTATGGGGGGGAAATATTTTCGCAAGCACGAGCAAGCATACTGACACAACCATACATAACCGCACAAACATACGCATACTTGTGTGTCAGTGTGTGTGCGTATATATATATATATGTATATATATATATA
>NC_068993.1:57472848-57473623 GCF_001194135.2 Octopus bimaculoides
TATAGACATATTTCTGTATGTGCATATGTATAAATGCATGGATGTATGTTTATGTGTATATAGATGCATACATGTAAACATTAGATACTCAACTGTCCTCTCTATAGTATTATGTTTGTTCGGTAAACAAGAAATGAACAGATATATCTGTTGCTATTTTTCGCACTGAAATTGTTGTTTACAACAAACCGTTGTTACAACATTTCAAAATATTTTTTTCTTCGTTCGGCTTTCATAATTTAAAAAAAAAAAAACATATTTTTTCTTCCTCCTTATCTATCTATCTAATAATCTGCTAATTTCTTTTTTTCGTTTTCTCTTTCGCATTTAGTTTTCAGACGTAATTCTTATCAATACATCGATTTAACAGAGGATATATTGTTTTGTTTATTTGTTTGTTTTCTACTTTCATTATACATTAACGGAAGTCAACAAAACAATGCCAAATGTAGAACAGACGAAAATAAAATCTGCCCAGTTAAATTGCTCTAAGGAAGTATTCTCTCTCAGACATTCAGACATGTATGTGTGAGTCCGAGTACGGCGTTTTTAGTAGAATTTATTTTACAGCGCGAAACTGTCAGCTTATTCTGACTTAAATGTTAGTCTGTAGAAACGAGTGCTATCGATTACTGCATGTATGTATGTATGTATGTATGTATGTATGTACGTACGTATGTATGCATGTATATTTGTATTTATATACATATATCACCGTGCGTGCATTTATTATATATATGTGTGTATGTATGTGTCTATCTATCTCTGTGGAGGC
>NC_068993.1:57473633-57478347 GCF_001194135.2 Octopus bimaculoides
ATGTATGTATGTATGTATGGATGTACGTACGTACGTATGTATGTATGTATATTTGTATTTATATACATATATCACCGTGCGTGTGTTTATTATATATATGTGTGTATGTATGTGTCTATCTATCTCTGTGGAGGCGCAATGGCCCAGTGGTTAGGGCAGCGGACTCGCGGTTTCGATTCCAAGACCGGGCGTTGTGAGTGCTTATTGAGCGGAAACACCTAAAGCTCCACGAGGCTCCGGCAGGGGATGGTGGCCCACCCTGATGTATTCTTTCACCACAACTTTCTCTCACTCTTACTTCCTGTTTCTGTTGTGCCTGTAATTGAAAGGGTCAGCCTTGTCACACTCTGTGTCACGCTGAATCTCCTTGAGAACTACGTTGAGGGTACACGTGTCTGTGGAGTGCTCAGCCACTTGCACGTTAATTTCACGAGCAGTCTGTTCCGTTGATCGGATCAACTGGAACATTCGACATCGTAAGCGATGCAGTGCCAACAACAATGCATGGGCAATTTTAACTACGTAAGTATGCTTGAGGTGTGTATGTGCCTGAACATATGAATGAGTCAATGCTTACATTTTGCCATATTTGGAAGTGCTTCGTGTGTCTACGTGTATGAATGCATTTGCAAAGCTGTAATTGTGCAGGTGTGCCTGTGTGTACGCCTGATGCCCAATAACTTACACATATATCTAAATGTGCGTATGGAGTTTATTATTTTGCGGCCATGCCGGAGCACCGCCTGAAATAATTTTAGTCCCACTAATCGACCCGGTTACATATTTTTCTTTTAAAATTTGGTACTTATTTTGTTGGACTCTTTTACCGAACAGGAGGAGGAAGTACACAAACACCGGTTGTCAAAAAGATGCAAAGACTCACAAATGTATATATACGCCGAAATTCTTTCAGTTTCCATCTACCAAATTTATTCACAAGGGTTTGGTCGGCCCGGGGACATAATACAAGATATTTGCTCACGATACCAGACTGTGGGCCTGAAATCTAAACTATGTGGTTGGTAATCAAATTTTGTACCACAGAGCCACACTTGCGTCTATCCCTAAATTTGCATTCATCCCATCTATCTATCTATCTATCTATCTATCTATCTATCTACCTATATACATATTTATATCTGTCTGTCTGTCTGTCTGTCTGTATCTCTCTCTCTCTCTCTCTCTCTCTCTCTCTCTCTCTCTCTATATATATATATATATATATATATATATATATATATATATATATATATATCTGTCTGCCTGTTTATCTCTCTCTCTCTATCTATCTGTGTGTATGTGTGTGTATCAGTGGTGTTTCTGCAAGTAAGTCTATATGAATATATATGCACAAACGATTGCATTTCTGTATGAATGCATTCGTGTCTATTTGTTTCATGTCTATTATCATACATAAAATTTCTTAGGGTATTTTCATGTGTATGTGTTACCATATACCATATGTGTATGTGTTACCATATACCATATGCATGTGTTATTGCACATCGTTTTTAACAGTGAAAGTGGGCGTATTGTGGGCGCGCCTCTGTATGTGGTTTGTGTGTGTATCTGTATGTGATAGTATAAGTCTGTGCATGCGTGCATGCGTATCAGGAAATGTATGTGTGTGCGCGTGAGGGGGCGTGTCATACATCAGATTGCGTGTGTTAATTTACTAATAGCAACAGCAGCAACAGAAACAGTAGGGCATACAAACTGTAGTAGTATTAGTAGTAGTAGTAGTAGTAGTAGTAGTAGTATGTTGGTGACGGTGGTTATAATGGTGGTGGTGGTGCAGTAGCGGTGGAGTCATATGCTGCTGCTGCAACACCAGAAGCAGCATCAGTAGTAGTAGTAGTAGTAGTAGTAGTAGTAGTAGTAGTAGTAGTAGTAGTAGTAAGCTGAGTTAGTAGTAGTTAGTAGATGCAGTTTTTGGATTACAGCAATTATAGTAGTTTACTCTTACGATTTTCGTCTCACGCGCTCCCAAAGTCAAATGGTCTAGTGGTTAAGACGTTGGTACTCACGGTCGCATGATCGCAGGTTCGATTTCTGCAACGAGCACACGAAGTCCACTCCATTTCTGGACTTACTCATTTGAAACGCATACGTGTCCAGTGCTATCAGAACCCTTTTCACACCCTCCCTCACATTGTCAGAGGCTGGATATTCCATTAGGGCATCAATGACGTAGTCAAAAAGGGGTTATGTTTAGTCTCCTTACGTGTACTATTACATCTTAAAGCTATCAACGAAAACATGGTAAATGTTATGACGTCACGCTATCGTGTGTTTCCGAATACGTTAAAACTCAAACGCATATAAGTGCAATGGCGTGTTTCAGATTCTAATATAACTATGATTATGACAAAGGATATACGTAAAAATGAGCGTAGGATGTGGTTTCGAATATGATTCTGAATTTGAATGTGACAATAAAAATGTAAACCTTCTAATCGTGGGTACGGCTTGAATATGAGGGTTTAATTGTAGGTGTAAATCTAGTTTTGAAAGAAAAATATGTATATGGAATTGTGAGAAAGTCTGGTGACGTTACAACGGGCATAAGTTTGAGAGCTTGCGTAGGTATTTATATACACGTCGGTCTAAATTTCATCAAAATGTTGAGGAAATGGAAGATGCTTACCGATGTTGAAAGGAGTTTGACACGAAATGGTCGGGAAGTTGAACAGATAGCTTGTGAATCTCGGAGCACAAATGCAGAGAACAGAGGAAAGAAGCTTGCAAAAGCATTCCGGTTGAGGTTTTGATTCTTGCTTGAAAATCCAGGAATTAACCATTTTATGGATTTAAAGAGTTGAGTGTATTTAAATGAGAGCGCAGTTGTGGATATAACTATCAGTGCCACAAGAATATGTGTCCTAATATGGAGGCTTTGAACTTCGAATTAAACATGAATATAAACATATGAAAACTTGTTTGAGCCAAAGAAAGAGCTGTAACCTGTTGATCCTATGCGAGCGTATATATATATATATATATATATAGAGAGAGAGAGAGAGAGAGAGAGATAGGTAGATAGATTGATTGATAGATAGATAGATATATAAATATCGACCCCAGGACTTGTTCCATCGTTAAATGGGAGAGTTACAAATGGAAATATCTGAGGAGGTTTATCTATCTATCTATCTATCTATCTATTTATCTATCTATCTATATATCTATCTATCTATCTCAGTCTCTATCTACCTATCATACCATTCTCATCTAGGCCCCCCCCTCTCCCAACAGCAGTATATATTCGCAGCTATAAGGATACACATAAATTCATACGAGCGCGTGATTATTTTTCCCCCTCCTCAAAGATATATATTTATGTATGTAGCTAGTTTAGGTAAGTTAGTATGTATTTCGACACACACACACACACACACACACACACACATACATACACACACACACACACATATATATGAATGTATGTGTAAGTGTGCGTATATGGTCTCCCTCCTACTCCCATCTACTCACCATTTATTGCACTAACTCTCACCTCTCCTACTCTATAATCAATCAAAAGCTATCGCAGCAATTTTTCATCACAATGAATCATTCTCGCTCTCACACCACGCCTCCCCCTCCAACACCTTACTCCCTATTTACCTCTCCAGCTTTCACGCACACCTTCCATCAGCGCTCACCATCTCTCACACACTCACCAAATTGTCCCTTATACATATTCCATATAATTATTCATAGTGTTATCAGGGGGTTATGTAAAATAAAGAAAAAATGGTTGGTGTTGGAGAAATGGAGGCATTAACAAACTACACCGAATATATCCATCAACTGTGGCATAGCAGTTACTTCTTAAATTAATTTTCAGGTGTATGCAGACACGCACGCACGCACACACACACACACACACACAGAGGCACATAAGCAGAAACACAATCGCATGAACACAACAAATATTTATGTGTATATATTTATAAAATGATATACATACTGTTTTTCACTCGTTTACTTGTTTCAGTCATTTCACTGCGGCCATGCTATAGCACTGCCTTTCGTCGGGGAAAGCGATCTCAGGACTGATTCTTTGTAAGCCTAGTGCTCATTCTGTCGATCTCTCTTGCCGAACCGCTACATTACAGGGACGTAAGCACACTGCCATCAGTTGTCAAGTGATGTTGGGTGGGGGACAAACACAGACACACAAAAATATGCACGCACACTCACACACACACACTCACACACATATATACATATATACGACGGGCTTCTTTTAGTTTCCGTCTACCAAATCGTCTCACAACGCTTTGGTCAGCCCGAGGGTATAGTTAAGACACCTGCTCATAAAAGACCCGCGTTAGACTCCTCACTCGTATTATTATCGAACGGAGAGTTTAAATACGGTCCTTCCGCAGCGCTATCGGCCACCTTGGGTCTTCTGGATACCAATACCTCTCATATATATATATATACACATATATATGCAACACATGGTATAATTATAAACAGGGCAAATTTTAACCATTTCTCCACAAACTAAAAAAAAAAAAAACCATGAACATCTTTAATCGAACTTCCAACCTTATTTGGTTCTCATCATAGGCGTCTCAATCATTCTGACAGTAACCAAAGAAGCAATCGGCCAAACTGTTTATAAACTCAACAAATGCATTAGTTACACTATGAAGGAGTCTTTAATTTGCATAACGAAAGTGTTATACACACACACACACACACA
>NC_068993.1:57478773-57481884 GCF_001194135.2 Octopus bimaculoides
ATATGCATGCACACATATACATGCATATATACGTATGTATGTGTGTGTGTGTGTGTGTGTGTGTGTGTGTGTGTGTGTCTATGTATTATATAAAGATAAATATATTTGCATACACACATACACCATCACAACAGATATTTACATAGATTACGTTACTTCGCGTTCTGCAGCTACGTGTTCAATACGCCCCTATATCAGTTGCGTCAGATGTTCTTGTAGGTATTTACATTTATCGGTTCTTACATATCTACGCACACTCTTTGGCTGCTATCTTTGAGACAATATTTCCAACTCTCACAGGAATTTACCAGATTTTGTTGGGAAATCTAGATGTAACTCCGCGATAATGAACGGAAATAGAAATCCGGAAACTTTGGAGGAAAGAGAAGAGAATCAAGAGAACCTATGAAGAGAGAGTGAAAGTTGCAGTTGAGTAGTAATTGTATATGAGTGTTAGTGTGAGGATCAAATACGTTTTCTGTCACCTGAAATCCTATTTTCCTTCTTTACTGTTTCCTAAATTTCTCTCACTCTCGCTCAAACACCAAACACTCATCTTTCAATAATATGTGTCCATAAAGATATATGCATATATTACGTATGCATGCATATATGTATGTATGAATGTATGTATGTATGTATATGTGTGTGTGTGTGTGTTTGTGTGTATGCGTTAAGCGAACTACAACGCTCTTATATATATTTATATTTATATACATATATAAGTGTTTAATATGATTTAAATTAATTAATTAATTATGCATTTTTATATCATAATTATTAAGCGATTTTATGGCTGGTTATATTTGTTCTTTAAATTTCAACCGTGGAAGCAGCTGTAGATCTTCAGAAGGAAATTATGAAATAACAATGAAATCATTACTTTTCATGTTTTTTAAAAACTAATTGCCTCTTTTAGCCTAATTATCCCGATGGAGTTTCAGTCACATCAAGGTGACATACTACGTATGCCACTTTCATATGATTTGTATCTATATGCATGTATACGTATATACATATGTGTATGTATATATATGTCTTTGCGGGTGTTATAGAGTTGGATATGTATTAATACAAGCATATCGATAAATACACCATATACAAATCTTATAATTCAACGAGCTGGCAGAAACATTGGCACGCCAGGCGAAATGCATAGCGCTATTTCGTCTGTCTTTGCGTTCTGAGTTCAATTTCTACCGAGGTCGACTTTGCATTTCATCCTTTCGGGTTCGATAAATTAAGTACCCGTTGCGTACTGGTGTCGATCTAATCGACTGGCCTTCGCCTCCAAAATTTTCTGCCTAGAGTAGAAAAGAATAGACAAACCATATGCAGAGAGTTTAACTATATAAATGGACCTGTTATTATTGCAAATTTTTATTTAAAATACAATTAAAGAGTGAGGACAAGGTTTCAAATACCATGGAATTTAGAATTTGAATTCTTACACGTAATTTAACGTGAATTATAAGGAGTTCCGGACCAACAGTGCCTAGAACAGCGGTGTTATAACCATACCGTGTATATATTTCGCGTGAAATTTTCCTGGTATATATTTACAGTAATTTAATAAAAAAAATTTTAATGTGAAGCAATGAAAATAAACCTTATTTTTCCATTTTCCACATTGTCTAGTGCTGTTTATTATGTTTTACCAGTATAAAACCTATTTGTGAGTGTATAAGTCTTTCCTGACTCGATAAGTGTGGAATATATATAGCTTACTAAAATTTCAGACAGCCTTTGTACAATATTCATAGTCAAACCTCATTCTAAGAACTCCTAACGTAGGTATATCTGTGCAACATACCGAGAAATTCGCCTGTTGACACGTTATTCAAAGTACATAATTATCTTCGAAGTTACTGTAATCTCAGCAATCTGCAAGCAAAGTGAGGAATCTTTTTCTTATTATCTATTGTTCCTTCTGACCACCTAAACCTCAACATCATTCGCTTAAATACCAGCTGAATATGATGGTGATTATTCTGTCTGAAGCAGTACAATAGGCAAAAAAAAAAAAAACATACATACCTGCACATAAAAACAGGCACTTTTGTTTTGGCATATTCCTCAAGCGGGCGAATCCTGCTTCCACAAATATGCCTTTCCGGCATAAAACCTCTCCAGCCAAGGTTTGAACATGGTTTCGGACACATTCTTAAAAAAAAACAGTTAATGAATGTTATGTTAACTCCCACAACCCCACAAGAAACACTATTTGTATAAGACAGTATATTGTGGAAGTAATAGTTCACTTTTACGGGAGATAACAAACGGCTGGGTTTCACCAGGGGGCCAGCAAAAGATGAGGTATATTTCTACCTGAAAGCATATGTTACTGACGCTGAGAATTGAGAACTGTCAGACGTTATCTGTTCGGAATGGCTATAAAAAATGCTTTATGAGAGTATTTATATTTTGAAGGCCACGGCGTCAGTGCCATCTTCGAGTTTTTTAGGTTTATGAATTTGTGTTTGAATAATGATTAGGAGAATTAAGTAGGGAATACTAGAGAAGTAGTTAGGCTTGTGAAACCGATTGCAGTATTAAATGGAGTGGTTTGGACTTGGAAGGTTGAACTTCGTGCATATAAGAGAAATCAGTAGATTCTGTTGTGGTTTGATCCAGATCAAATGCGTTTAATCTAAAAGGATGCACACACTAAAATCCACACGTTATAAAACTTATACGCATACATAACAGACAGACAGAAATCAGAAGCACATAATTATTGTATTTTCAAGGATGAAGATGTACAGATAGATTGCCTATGCGAACAAACACACAAAAAATTGATGGCTATAGTAGTTTACATAGATATGCTCAAGTGCCTACGCAGTTGAAAGCCAAAACGTACTCCCAGAACTCCAGGCGTTTGAATTCTCAGAATATCTTTGATATTTCAGCTGCAGGTAACGTGTCACTGTCAGCACTCGGCTGGTTCTCTGAAAGTGAACTTAAATAAATTGCTGAAAGACAAATCCCCATGTTTGCTTCAGGAATTGAACTAAAAGGCTTCAGATCGTGAGCCATAGCCCTTCATAATGTACCGATGCGCCTCTCTCTCTCTCTCTCTCTCTCTCTCTCTCTCTCTCTCTCTCTCTC
>NC_068993.1:57481931-57483507 GCF_001194135.2 Octopus bimaculoides
ATATATATATATATATATATATATATAGAGAGAGAGAGAGAGAGAGAGAGAGAGAGAGAGAGACATACATGCATCTATGCATTTATACATTTGTAAGTATGGATATATAACTAGATGAGATAGATTGGTAGATAGACAGATAGATATTGAGATAGAGATAGACACACAGACATATAGATAGATAGATAGACAGATAGATAGATAGATAGATAGATAGATAGATAGATAGATAGATAGATAAATAGATAGATAGTTAGATAGATAGATAGATAAATGAACATACTTAAATACGTAGACCCCAAGTTTCCGGAATGTGATTCTTTATAATTTTAAGAATTATTAACCCATCGAAATCATTTGATGAATGATTTTAATGTCGCCGTTCATATTTAAATTCGAGTCAAAACTGCATTGATCATCAAGAGCAGTAATTAAAACAGCGTAATTAATTCACGAATTATATTACAACTAAAAAATATTATGCAGTTATAGTTGTTTTCACATAAATTTACATTGTATTAATTAGAATGCTGCAAAGATAAAGATTTAGTTATAAATATTACGTTATTTAAGAAATTCTGTAACGGAATCTGTCGAAACTTCTTGGATGATCTATATGAATATGTACACAGACACACACACACACACACACACACACACACACACACACACACACACACACACACGTACACACACACACACATATATATATATATATAGCAGCATTTTATCCGTCTTTACGTTCTGAGTTCAAATTCCGCCGGGGTCGATATCGCCTTTCAATAGCAAAACGCAAGGCAGAAACTAACAAGCAGACACAACGAGACATAACAAGCGTTTAATAACTTTGAAATATTATCGGTCACTGAAAGTCACTTGGAGGTAACAGATTTCCAATGTAACAATAATGATTGTATCAATGAAATCATCATTCCAATTACAACTCGTAGGAGATACCTGCTGTTTCATATATGATCACTTCAGCGTTACACAGCTGATTAATTGCGTGTTTTCAATTCTGTTAAAATCTGTCGAAAGTTTAATGGATTCAATGTTACCGTCTAAACACGTTGCACTATTAAAGAAATCTGAAATTTCTTTATTAAAATAAATTAAAGTAAAGAAATGCCGTGTCTTCTATACAGACGTGTACGTATGCGTGCATGTGTGTATGGGTGTTTAGAAGTTAGAATACGCCAGTATACTAATATATAATATCCCTCAGTCTTTCTGCCTAATTTTCAACACCCTCACACACACACACACACACACACACACACACACACACACATACACACACACAATGTGCTGCGCCTTATTGGAAGTGCATAGAGAATCGACGAGGAAGTGTTTGTTTCAGTCTTTCCCAGTAGCTGAGCTGCTGCAATGAGACGATCTTCGTTTGTGAAGCTTCTTGCTTCAAGGTCCATTGTTAACTTTGCAATCTGGGGTGACCATAGTTGGGAGCACTAGTCAATGCGGCTGAGAACGAATGTCCTCCAAAGGTTTCCCTCTCATTGGTCCTGAAGGTTTTCAGAATCCATCCATCCATCCAACCGTATATATATATATATAT
>NC_068993.1:57483608-57487703 GCF_001194135.2 Octopus bimaculoides
CATACATATTTGTGAAATATATATATATGTGTGTGTGTGTGTGTTTGTGTGTGTGTGTGTGTGTGTGTGTGCGTGTGTGCGTGTTCTGTGTATGAAATATAGATGAAATTTCTTCCTTGAGATACTTGTTTTGCATCGAGTTAGAAACAACTATTGTTGCTGTTGTTGGGCAGAAATACAGTGTAGAGGAGATCGGAAGCCTGTAACAAGAACAACGACTTCATTCACATCAAAATCTTGGAACGTATATTGTAAGTAATTCTAGCCGGCGGTCTCATGCAGCTGTCTCAAAACCTTTATATCGTATATCTAACATCAGAATAGGTGTTTTAGTTTCAAATTTGATATTTCTGCTTTGCTACATCAAATTTTCTACGCCGTACTCGCCGAACATTATAATGATTATTCGTTAAAATTAATTATTCATTTTTAAAATTCCTTTCTTTGATATTTATAATTTCAGCGGTATTACTTTTGTATTGAATTGCTGTGTTGTCAATAGTCAATAGTCAATAAAATTATTTTAATTTCGACAAATTAATATTTCGTCAAATATTTTTAATATAATATAATTTCGTTCATTTTTTCAACGTTACATAAACCTAGGTTAAAAGCAAGCTAGCTAATCGAAATTTACTGGAATAGTACCAGATCCACACGTATTAACAATGATTTTCGGAAAGCAGGAGAAAAAGAGAAACACAACAAACAAGAAGTTTCTTTCGCAAATTCATACGCGCATTTGGGACATCCTTGCATCAAAATATCGGTGTATATGACATATTTAGAGAGTATACTAACGTGGAACGGGACTAGCTATATGATTTTGTCTGAAAGAAGCTTCTCAAGGAAGCTTCTGTTAAAACAAGACCTTGCTCAGAACTCTTGTGTATTGCCGAACACGGTGTTTCGACCCAATGTTGTTCCCTCTGTGATGAATGCACCGGACATTCTATGTGTATCAAGACAAATCAAAAGTATCAGAAATCGTCAGAAAGCATTTATAATTGTATAATCTAATTCAGTTATTAAATGCTTGTGTCTCTATATTTAGGTACGCTATCGTAATTATCATATTAGTGAAATTCATTTCAAACGTCTGAATATGCATCTGAAAGCGTACCATCTTGTCAATGACGATAAAGAGAAATCATAACTTCGATTTTGTGGATTGGTCGTGAAACTACCGACCTAATAATCTAAATATTCAGTCCTAAATAAAGTGACATCGTTTCTTATAAAATAATTACTGATAAATTGAGCGATCATTTCAAGAAACATCTAAATATTCTGATCGTGTCTAATAAATTTCAACATTGTGTAATGAAAACCGATCAATTATGCGGTAATTGGGAAATTGAGATGAGATTGTTGACGCGATATTGCAAATTCGAAGATAACACTTTGAATTTCGTTGATCGTCTGATACGTGATAGAACTGACAAATTTACGCGACACGAAGAAAAGTGCTTGTCTCCCACCATGAAAATCCATTACTCAGTGATGTACGAAAAGCTGCAATCTCTATTATTCGTGCTAAAGAAGCTGAATAACTACTTATTGATGCAACGATATCAAGCAAGATATTAATGATATTTCTGAAGCTTCTTCGAATTCTATAGAACATAATAACCTTAACGTTATTCATTTCAAATAAAGATATTACATAATTAATTAACCAATGGAAATGTTATGTAACTTGTTATATCAATCATAAAAAAATTATTGCCCACATAAGAATGAAAAAACGTGGCAAAATCTATCATTTAGCAAATACATCCTTGATATTAAAACGAAATAATATTAATAATAATAATAATAATAATAATATTGCTAAATATTGTCAAAAATTACAATGGTGGTGATAATAATTTTGTCGATAGTTTATACGAATCAAATGAATTAAATATTGAAGCTAATTCGATATATATTAAAAATCTGTGTGAAGTAATCGGAAATAAATGTTATATTTCGGCACATATCAATAATAAATTCTAATTTAGATATAGGCGCCACGAGAACTTCGATTTGAATAAATATGAAATAATCAACGCTCCCTCATTAGTATCTGTATCGATAAAATTAAACGCTTCTGGTAATAAAAATATATTCCATTGAAAGGAAAATGCCTATTAAATATTAAAATTGGAAATAAATAACCGCAAAATTTAAAAGCTCTTATTAACAATTCAGAACCGGGTTCAAATTTAATCGTAAACAATCGGTTAAAAGCATTAAATATATTGCCCATAGCTTTGCACAGTAATATTACTGATATGGTTAATAGGGTTTATACGTCAACTGATTTGAATTTTAAAAACATAATCGACTTTTTTCATATGTCAAGTATCGTGCACAATCAGCCTAAGCCAGTTAAAGATGAACCATATCGTGTGTGGGCTACATTTTAATTTGGTTTAGGCCATAGGAGGTATTTCACTACATCGGTGTGCAAAAGTAATATAACGGAAAACTAAACTGTAACCGCTTTCGAATGACGAATTGGTAAAGTAATTAAACGGTAAAGTATTGAATGGTACATTGAAACGAACTAATTACAGCGAGTGGCTTGAGTCGGTCATCGTCGTTTTTTGAACCTGTACGGCGAATTCATGTCCTTTCGTGATTTTGAAACCCCAATCAATAAGCAGGCATGCCCAGACATGATTAATTATTCTGTAAAATGGAAGGTGAAAATGAAAATTAGCAGACTAATAAGTTTAAAAGACATGTATTTATTAATGGAGGCAACGAGAAAATTGCAAAATGTTCGGTTAGTAAATGCAACTTCCGGTCATTATAAAGTAATTCCATGCATAATTAAAAGAACTCGTGCCTCATTCTAATTTGTTATCTGCAATAAAGCATTGTACGACTTATCTAGACACTATCATTACCACTTCCATGTAGAATAAAGAATATTTAAATCAGGAAGGAAAATACATTTTTTTCATGAAAAAGTCGATTATCTTAGCTTTAATATTAACGCATCTGGGGAAAAGAAATGATTATCCTGAAAAAAAAAACAAAAACTGTCGATGCTATAAAAATAAAATTACCAATTCTAAAATTTGTAAATGAAATATTAGCATTTGTTCCAAAAGTCGGATATTGCTGCATAGTTATTAAGAATATGGCAAATCTTACTGAACCATTACAGAATTTAACGAAAATGAATGTACCGTTCAAATAGTTGTCAACGAATATTTGATGAGGTTAGAGAGTTCACGCATTGTAATGATAAGTCGCCTCTAATTTTGGCTGTGGTTACATCACGAATCAGTGTTGGAACTATTCTTTATAGCATGAAAATGAAGTTGAACGTCCGTTGACAGTCGCTTCTAAGACCCTAAATGCATATCTCGGTGGTATTCATCAAAAGATAAGTTGATTAGCTATTAGTTTTTCTCCCCAGTTCCATCCGTTACTGTATAGTTGCTAATTTTTTTTATCGTTATTCGTCGTCTATCAAAACCTGCCTAAATACATGGACTCACTGGATGATAAAATACACATTAGTCGATCTCAATGGCTGGTAATTGCATAAAATCGATTCAAAACTGCCATTATTACCTCTCGTCGTTCTTGGCTCGCATTGCAAGCAATCGGCCCTACGACTACGTACATCTACCAGACAGCGAATCCAAAACTGCATTGCTCGGTATCGCAAATGAAACATTGAAAATAAACAATTTATTGTTATTTCCAAATTATATATTCAAACTTTGTACTATTTATCAATTAGCACGCGTATTAATAAGTACTAAATGCATCGTAGAATATTGTACTTACGTTGAAAAACATTGAAATTGGAAGTCACCATTAAAAAGTTCGATAATTCCGATAATTCAATTATCCTCGAATATTTTTATTCGTTTATCCAATATTATCGGCACAGTGTTAAATGTTGAATGAAGAATCAATTCCATTTTGACTACAAACACATTGATTGTCACAAGCATTTTAAATGTGTCGCATGTGTCACACACCTCATCGCTCCTGACAGATAATTACTGCTTTACTAATTCAATCCGCTTTTATATAAGTTTGGGAGACAACCCTTATATATATATATATATATATATATATATATAT
>NC_068993.1:57488106-57488811 GCF_001194135.2 Octopus bimaculoides
ATATATACGATATACGATATGCTTCTTCCAGTTTCCGTTTACGAAATCCCCACTCACAAGCCTTTGCTCGGCCGAAGCTATAATTTAGAAGATATTTTCCCAAGGTGTCACGCAGTGGGACTGAACCCAGAACGATGTGATCTCTTACCACACTGCCACGCCTACTCCTATGTGTATGCGCATCATAAGCATTGCATGTGCAAGTCTCGTTTGAAAACTACTATGTATGAGTAACTGTGTGTACGTGACTTTAGTCAAGCATGCGCATATCCAAGTGTGTATCAGTGATCATTCATAAACAATATGGAAACTTCGTGTAAAGATGAATGTGTGAGTGCGTGTATGTGTGTGACGGCGTATTTGTTTGTGTTACTAGTTGTTCCCTGGCAACCTTTCATGAGGATCAAGTTTTTTGATTAATAGCCGTATCTGGGAAGAAATAAAACCCTTCTTCGGAGCTTAACCCTTTATCAAACATAATCCTTCTGACTGCATCCTCCGTTCACCCCTTCCTTGTTTTTTTTTCGGTGTGGGGCGGGAGGCGGGGGAGGTTTCGTTCATCACCAGCAGCAGTAGCAGCTGCAAAGCGACCAGGACTACGGAAACCGCTTCTACGAACTACTACTACGACGACGACGACGACGACCACCACCACCAAAACCACCACCACCACCACCGCCGCCGCCGCCACCACCACAACCACCA
>NC_068993.1:57489102-57494594 GCF_001194135.2 Octopus bimaculoides
CACCACCACCACCGCTACCACCACCATCATCACCACCACCACCACCACCACCACAACTATCACCACCACCACCATCACAACTATCACCACCAGTAACAACAGCACAAACAACACTACCGCTACCGCCATCTATCATGCCAACCGACATCAACAGGATTCTCGCATGCCATCAAAGAAACATGTCAGTATTGGTTCGACCTCGTAGAAGCAGCAGCTAAATCCCGCTCCAATTTATACCCAGCAGTCTTAAATAAGGTCAAGGTGACATTTGATAATGTAGTCGTATAAATTCCTAAAAATGGACATTATGGTCACGGATGGAAGGATCGTGTCCCTTTTTCTGCTTGATCAAGGCTGACCAGTGTTAAACAGTAACTATCATCACCACCGACCGCACCTAAACTACTACTACTACTACTACTACTACTACTACTACTACTGCTGCTGCTGCTGCTGCTGCTGCTGCTACTACTACTACTACTAATAAAAATAATAATAGTAATAATAATAATAACAATAACAATAATAATAATAATCTTTTCTAATCTCGGCACAAGGCCCGTAACTTTTGGGGGAGGGAGTCATTCGATTAGATCACCCCAGTACTCAACTGGTACTTAATTTATCGACCCCGAAAGAATGAAGGCAAAGTCGACCCTGGCAGAATATGAACTCAGAATGTAGAGACAGACGAATAATAATAATGATGATAATAATAATAATAATAATAATAATAATAATAATAATAATAATAATAATACCACCACCACTACTAATACAAACATCATTTCGACTACTACTACTACTACTACTACTACTACTACTACTGCTACTGCTGCTGCTGCTGACATAGTGTCACCGCCGCCAGCTTTACCACTCATAATTTCCCTACCAAAGTAAAAACCCAACAACCATTGCCACAAACCAAACATCTCCCCAATGCCACCTGAATCCTTTATTTGTGGACCCTAGTCTCTTTTCTTACTCATGGCTCTTTTTCTCGCCTGCCCCAACATATTCCACAATCAAGACAAATATTTGCTAAAGAGAGATATTTCTCCTTTATCAGAATATTTCCTACAACATCCAGAGTTAACCTGCTACAGAAGAAGCATCCACTTGTTTGCTAGTGTGTTAGATATTTGCCAGATTCCCGTAGCTATCATCTTACAGCAATGAGAACAGAAGATACTTTCAAATATGCCAAACAACACAAAAGAAGGAACTGAACAAGACAATAAAAAAAAGGAAAAAAAAATAAAAAGAAGAAGAAGATGGTTACATTTAGAAAGCCTTTGATTGCACTTCTGTCAAATCAGAAGTAACCTGGTGCCGAACATTTAAGCAACGAATGTCTTAATATTTTTTTTTCTTTCGTTGCTGTCTTCTTGGAGTTCCTTTCACTTTTTTTCATAAATCCTCACGCTGTCAATAAGAGATTTATACGCTATCAAAGAATCCAAATGGTGTCAAGAAGACACGCTGTCTGCATTATGACACAGAGACAGCCGCATAAGTAGATAGAAAGGAACTCAGACCGAAAGCAAGCTAAATAGAAAGATTGACCGACGTTTGCGTGGATATGTGGATAGCTAGATAGATAAATAACGTCATGTTCTCACATATATACACAAATAAACGGGCTGAAACACACATAGACGAAGGCTCACATTAACTCTTAGAGCCACGTATACAGAAATATAAAATAGTTAAGAGGCTTGACATATGTGTAAGCAAAATGATAAACCTAAAGCCAAAGAAACCAAATCATATAGTATATCCAAGAATTATCTCTGTCAACTGGAACGTTAGGCGCATGAAAAGAAATAATAACATTCAAAGTTAACAGCTGACATATAGATCCCCCCATAGTAAATTCTCTCGAAGATTTATGAACGCACGAATATTGATAATTGTTATCAATAAGATTTGCAATTCAGTTAGTAAAACGGACAGTAGCGAAATATTGCCTAAGTAGGTATTTTATCAATACACATTCGTGCACATTCAGTGAACACGTAGACATTCACATATACGTACATGACACACGACAAACATCCACTCATCCACCTACGCACTCATACAGATTGATAAATGAATTAAACGCACAACATTATTTCAGTATAAGTTGTGTATCTTTATTCAAGAAGATGCTTCCGCTCCGATCAGAGGTTTACTCCCTAATTCCAATATATATATATGCTGGGGTTAGGGAAGAAGGATAAGTAAACCTCTGATCGGGGCGGAAGTATATATATATATATACATATACATACAAAGAGAGAGGAGGAGAGACGTGTGTGTGTGTTAACATCTGTGCAACCTTATTCATTTTATTCTACACACACGTCAGTTCAGCCTGTTGCATGGCACCTCATTCTGTTGTTCTTTCTGTGTTAGTCCTAAATCTTGTTTAAAAATCAATTATTAACACAATCACTGTAGTCCTGCACACATGTATACTCGCTACACACACACAATCCACGTACGCACACACACACACACACACACACAGACACACACACACACACACATATTGTCATATATGGTATTAGTAGACGAAGCAACAAATCCCAGTGCTCAAAATGGTATTTATCTTATCGACCCTGAATATATGAAAGGAAAAGTCGACTAAGGCGGAATTTGAACTCACAACTTACAGACGCACGAAATGCCGCTAATCATTTTGCCCGGTGTGCTAACGATTCTGCTAGCTCACCGTCTCCTTACCCCAGCATATCACATACTACATACGCGCACATATGTAAATGGATGCATATATCCAATCGTATAAACCTAGAATCTAGATGCAATGCAACGATGTTGTCATGTCTGAAGATTGATTTTTCAAGTGGAAATTCGAAGGTCGATGAGGTGTTGGCCGAAAGCGAAAGTGTTTGTTCACAAACCTCTAGCCTTCTTCCGCCACACAACCTATTTCGCCATAACAGCAAGACAGGAAATACCGTCTGTCTGCCTTGATAAAAATGGATGAGGAACGATCTTCGCTATGGATTCCTTTGATAGTCAGATTCGTCTCAAACGCGATAACATTTGTTCGGCAAAACTCCCCAGCTCAGCAATATTCGGACACTGCGGGATTGCAGGCAGCATGACTCAATGACTTCGACGCTCTGCGTGCATCTTAGAGACACCCGCCTAGCAGCACTTCTGTACCTAATCACATTAAAAATTATATATATAACACGAATAAATATATGAAATGGGGCATGGAATTACGTCTCATCATAAAAACTGTTAATTCACCCATTCTATTCACATCTATTCACATTGATGAATAAAATAATGAATAGAGGGCAATAGAATCGGCTATAATGCTTGAAACATGGGCCCTGACATGGTGGCCGTCGCATTATTGGTAACAGTAGAAGAGTAAAACGCAGTTGGAATGTATGCTGGAATCTATATCTTCACCTGAAGTCGTCAGTCATTTTGGCCAAGTTCTGTCATGGTAAGATTAAATCAGTATCTGGTGTTCGGAGGAATTATTTTTCTCTATTATGCGGTACGTTCTTTATATCTTCGGTCAGCCTTCAAAATACAATTCTGGCTGTGACCCTCCATGTGTTTATTTCATGTATATTTCTTGTATTTAACAATGCGACTATATCAGTTTACCATCACTTCATTTCTTGCAAACAGAAGTGAGTCATGCTCGACTTTTACCCTTGGAATATTTAATCTTCCTCTGAAGATTGATTTTGAAAATAAACTCTAATTAACCTCGAAGCAGAAATTCTTGAAATAATACATCTACAGTAAAATGAAAAGGAAAGGTGCGAATAAAGGACACATCACAGGTGAACTCAATCTCATTTCGAATCACATGTAACACATGCACGGAGCTTTTCATCACCATGTTTAGCTTATCAACAGTGTTAAAAGGAATTAAAATGATACCTTGCCAAATACTAGAATCTCTCAACACCTAGTAAATGGCAGAACCTTTTCTATGGTCGGGAATTACGTTTCAATTTTACTGAACATTTCAGCATACTTCACTGTTTTACTTCACCCATTTTCCTACCATTTTATCACGTTACCCTACAGTAAAACGTTACGCAATTTTGGTTTTAAAATCAGTAATGTCTACTTCTCAAATATTAAAATTATAATTTGATAGTGCTTAAAATCACCAATGTCACACCCCGACATTGCAAAATATACAGTTTTATAGTAACCGTTTCGTATCTTGCTATAACACTAATATTTTCCCACTCTTAATACAAAATAATTGTTAAGAGATTGAAAACGTTGCCTGTTTTGAACCATTCCCTCTCGTTTGAGCGAAAGTATTTAAGATGAAATACACCTCGGGGAACTTCATTTTTCTTGAGAATCTAAATCGACTGTAATCTCTGTTAATACTCGTTGCTATGTAATTAAAGACGACGGAGGACTTTTGAGGTGCAATCCACGTCATGTCCTTTCAAAATTACACTCAATGCAAATTACATTAGAAGTTTATTCAATAAGGGTTTGCGATGAATTATAAATGTAAACGAACGGCACATAAATGGATGAAACGCGTATTTAAATGTAGGACCAGTAAATAATTGGAAATGCATAAAAGCTAGCATGACTTATTTCTTGATTAACAAAATCTAATGTAAATGTTTCGAAATGCACCAGTCGGGAACTCTCTCTCTCTCTCTGTATCTATCTATCTATCTATCTATCTATCTATCTATCTATCTATCTATCTATCTATCTATTTATCTATCTATCTGTCTTTTCATCTATCTGTCTCACACACCGTTCTATTTTGCCTCTTCAGACAACGAAATACGAAAAAAATGTTTGTTCTTAACGGTTAGAACATCGAAAATACGCTTATTCTAATAAACGTCTTGTTGCTGCCTTCTTCCACTCACACATACATCACGTACCAAAATTTCTTTCTAATATACGAAGTAGCAAAGAAAATCTTAGGCGCAGCTTCACCCATGTTTTGACCGAAAATTTGCTGCACTTAGACAGCAATCTATAATCGAACATTTTAAACTGCCATCGGCGAAGGACCAATAGAAATATAATTAAACTCCGCGATATAACAATCACCATCCTCCTTCTGTCAATCTCCCCTCCATTATCCCCCGCTTCTTTATCAGTGTCTCCTTTCATATATTCCGCTCTCTTTCTTCTCTGTTCTTTCTATCCCCCACTTTCTCTCTCTCTCTGTCTGTCTTATATAATTTTGTTAATACTCTCTGTATATTTGACGAACATCTAGCACTGTTAAATACTACTATATATTATATGTATAAATATTTCGAGTCGTTGAATGATCGAAATGAAGAGTATATAGGCAGCCGACAACTGTTGCAGGGTCGTTCTTTGTGTTAATTGTCATGTTTTCCACTTTTTTCTCTCGCTGTTTGCGTATTTACCTCATTGGTTTTCGTACTTCATGTTGTTTACTGTTGGTGACGTCCTGTATCCATATATATATATATATATATATATATATA
>NC_068993.1:57494722-57497240 GCF_001194135.2 Octopus bimaculoides
TGTGTGTGTGTGTGTGTGTGTGTGTAGATAGATAGGTAGATAGATAGATAGATAGATAGATACGTAGATAAATAAATAGATAGATGTGTGTATGCGTGGGTGGGCGCGCGCGTGTGTATGTCATTTTGTGAGGCTGCGTGCTTCGTTTATGCGTGTGTGTGCCTATATGTGCTCCCGTGTGTGTGTTTGTGTCTGTGTGTGTGTGTCTGTGTGTGTGCGTGCGTGTGTGCGTGTGTGTGTGCGGTGTTTTTAGCATTTAATATATTTTAGAAACTACGATATAGATTATAGTTAGACGGAAACCAGTTTTGTTTGAAAGATTAAAAATACCATAAAATAAGCATTGATTTTTCTTTCTTTGATACGAAAGGATAAATCCGTATCTGTTCCTCGGCTTTTGTTGTTTCTACAATCTTACTCTTTGTTGATGTTACTCTGCTGTTTTTTTGTTGTTGAAGTGTTGCCCTTATTACTCTCTTTGCATACGATTACTTTGATGCTAATCACATTGTTGTTGTTTCGAACTGTTCAATAAGATCTATGATTCCAAGACTCCCAGCCAATGCGTCTTATCTTTTTGTACATCTAATAGTACATGTTCCTCATTATGCTGAATTTTAAAAAAATATAGAGCATAAATTTTGATCGCCATCGTCGCGGCATTTTCTTAGCAATTCGATTGAACGCGGAAATGTAATCTTGGTTTGGTTTGATGATCTAGTTGCTAGCTGTTGTTGTTCTTGTTATTGGAGCATTTGTTGTATCGATGTTGTTGCTGTTGTTCTTGAAAAATGTCCACGCTTTCTTCATTTCATTTCCAGGTTTGATGATGTTTCCGGCAATCTGTCTTTTCGATATTTCGTGGCGAGTTTGACTGAGTTTAATAAAATTCATTTATATTCAAACGTACTCACATTAATGGTCATATATCGGTAAGTGTGTATGTATGTTTGCGTTGTGTGAGTGTGTGTCTGTGTGTTTGCGTTGTGTGAGTGTGTGTCTGTGTGTCTGTATGCACGTATGGGTGGATGTAAGTATACATATATGTATGTACGTGTGTATGCATGGATGTGTATGTATGTGTATATATTTATATATATATATATATATTAAGTATATATACATATGCCTGTCCATCTAAATGTATATCCATAAACATGTGTGCTTGTACGTCTGTTTTTGTGTGTGAATATATGCCTCAGTGTCAATGTGTGTGTGTATGTGTGTATGTGTGTCTATAATGTGTATAGTTTTATGTGTGTGTGTATATGTATGTATGTATATATGTGAACATATAGATATACAAAGTGAGAGGGAAAGAGAGGAGGAGAGAGAGAGAGAGACAAAGAGAAATCTTGATAACAGTTCGTTCTCAATTCTCATATCCGTTTGTTAGCGGTGGTTTTATTGGAGGCGATCGCCAGAAAGGGAGATAATTGTGAAGTAGAAACGACGTAAATATATACTAACACAAACATATTTGTGCATACAAACATGATTCACTCACCCACATACATGTAAAGGTATTACTGACTACATATATACTCAAAGCTGCGTACTACGCACTGAGGCACACTTACACAACACACACACACACACACAGAGCGAAGAACAAATTGTTGAGAGATCAAATTAAAATTGACAGCTGACCAAGAAAATAAATAGTGAAATAATGTTAGAGGGTTTAGCGGTGAGATATAGACAAATATAACTCAGAAGCTTATATACATATTCAATCACGAAAGCTCTGTGTGTGTGTATGTGTGTTTTATACATATATGTGATTAATTATCTATAAACATATATGCGTGTGTATATCTTGTGATTCTTTGTAGAAAGATAAATCAGTGACACATACAAATTACACTAATATAATATAATATATATGTTAATGTTTGTATGTAAAGATATATATATATATATATATATATATATATATATATATATATATATACATATAATTCGGTGCCATTATGCAAAAGTGTCGTAAATCCTAAGCGTTGCTTTTTTTCAGAAATCGGAAAGAATAGGTTCACCATTCCATAGCAAAATCGCTGTACTACCTTTAGACAAGTTTTGACATCTTGGAATCTGAAGCAGATGGAGATATGATACTGTGACAAAAAGAACCAACTATTGCAAACAAATATTGATCATGTCTCATGCATATTGATCATGTCTCTCTGTCTGCCCCTCCGTCCGTCCGTCCGTTTGTCTGTCTCTGTTTGTCTATCTATCTATCTATCTATCTATCTGTCTGTCTATCTATCATAGAAATGTATAAATTCAATTGTAACTGCAGCTGGGCGTTTGTCCAGCGATTCAGCTTCTACGCCGCTTCGATCCTCAGTTTAAATCTCCTGACTGTTTTGACCGAAGACGTCAGTGGGAAACAAATTGTCAGCGTCAATTTCAGTAGAATAAACCCATATCCTCTCACAAAATTACTTCTGTCTCAATCGCTCGGTACACACACACACACACACACACACACACACACACACACACACACACACAC
>NC_068993.1:57497250-57500384 GCF_001194135.2 Octopus bimaculoides
ACACACACACACACTCGCACGCACGCACACACACACACACAAACACACACATGGACTGTGTACATACGGAATCATCTCATGGAAATGTTATCGTGAATAACTAAGATATACACGCACGAACCAAGTTATTTTTTATTCTTTACTCGCTGGAAAAACTAATACTAATTAACTAAATTTGTGCTCTTAATATCTCCATTTCCCCCAATATATATTAGTACAGTATCTTCTTAAAAACTACAATGATTATCTAATTGTGTGTAATATGAAATCCCAAAAGAACATATCGCGTATTATAATTTCCGCATTCATGTTCAAATATTATTACGGGCTTAATTGATAATAATGTTACAATGTTTTCCCACATAATGAAGCTTTTGTTCATTTCCCAAGAATATGATTATACGATAATTCAATCAGTCGTAATATCGGTACCTTTTTGCAAAATTTGGTTTACAAAAAGCACATTTAAGCGCCTTAATTCCCCACACCCACAAAATGGATGTTTTCCTTCGTTTATTTAATAAATTCTCATAGATACGCATAATTATATATCCATGTTTAGCCATGTGTACCAACAAGCACGTGAAGCCTCGTTAACTTGTCCATGTATACACAAGAACGCAGTTGGAAAAGTTTTAAACAAATACACAGGCGCAGAAACATGACGGACGTAGCATGCAGATAAAGAGAAGAAATCCATCACGAATCAAATTATAGATAAATACCGAAAAAAGAAAGGAAATATCTGATCAATATGGTGCTATTTAAGAAGCAATATATGAAAGTATGATAAGGAATATTAGGCTGAAGAACCATCATAATGTGAAATTAATAGTTACAATGTAAGGATGGAAAATAGGCAAATACATATATAAGGTAAACATGCCCTTCCGCCATGAATGATCATGGGATTGCGCCTAGAAAATTCCCCTCTGAGGCACAAGCCCGGGAAATATATGAACGTATAATAAGGAATATTAGGGTTTCGGAACCATCATAAGATGAAATTAATAGTTACAATGCAAGGGTGGAAAATACCCACATACATAATAAGCTAAGGGGTAAAAACTCCCTTCCGTCATGAGTGAGAATAGGATTGCACCTAGACAGTTCACCACCGAGTGGTGTTGACGTAATCGACTTTCTACCTACCTCGGAGCTGCTGGCTTTTACCAAAATTCATAACCAATATTGTAAAATAAATGTTGATAGAAATTAAAAGCACATTTCTGTGACAGAAAAATGACAGGTTCATCGAGGGATCGAACACAGGTATTTAAACAGTATTGCTATATCTCTACTAGATAATCGTTTGGTCATTTATTACTAGCAGTATCGTCTATACTATTAATGCCAATATAGCTTTCTTTCCGATGAGAAATGACCAAATAAATCAAATTTGATTGAATTAACTATCAAGCAGAGTAAGTAATATATTAAAATCGACACAAGCCTCTTTGGAGTCTGTTCCTAAGTAATATGTTATATGTAATATATTATCTGTAAACTGGTTAGAGAAAATAAAAGAGTAACAGATCCATTAAAGGGGCGCAATCCGAGTACATAAATAGCTTGTCGGAATATATTAGAGATTTGTTAACATTATTCGTCGTCTGTCTTGTTAATGTCAATTGTTTCCACCATTTTTACTGAATTATTTTATATTCGTAATCAGTGTCTCTCTCTCTTTTCGTTAGCATTTAACTATAGAGTTCCGTAGTGGACGCAGGCATGACTCAGTAGTCAAAAAATCCGGACAGAATTTCGAGGAATCGGTTCGACTTCACTCCCTGCTATTTTAGACAAATTTGATTTGTTACATTATCAGTTCGGCTCCGCCTCCTCATCGTCCTACACCTTATCACAACGAAAAAGAAGAACTACACCTTCAATTTTACATGTGGTTTCACATGAAACTTTACTGCATCCGCCATATTTCCATATTTCTACGCTAGTGTTGTCCAGTGGTATATTAAAATTTCATTCTAAAACAATGGCAATGTTTATATCCTGTTCAATGTGGTTGTAAGACAAGAACGTCCTGTACTGTGGTAAGAGCCCTCATACATCGTTAGCGTATGTTTGCTAAAGATATGTATGAGTTCTTAGAACCGTGCGTCGGTTCTAGAGGTTCTCTCAAGACGAAAACCGCGGTATTCTGGGGTTCAGGTAATACATCCGCATTGAGCTTGAAATAAAGGTTAACATTCGGCGTTAGCACTGCTTCCGCCGTCGACAAATTGATGCTTTCTGGGAAACACTAAGCGTTGACTCAGACCAAACAGAGGCTTTTAAGAAACTTCCTGCTTGGCAATGATACTGGGAAGTATTGCCATTTCCTCTACAGGTACAATAGTGTCGTCAACCTTTGTGACAGAAAAGAAACTAGTCGTGCATGCATACTTTCCGTGTCCGTGAATTATTGAATTTCGTCAGACAGCTGTGCCTACGTCTATGACATGTCCGGTTGTTAATTGAGCCCATGGTGACGGACACACTGCAACTGTCCTCAAATTAGGGTTACACTTGGAAATAAAGATGAAGGTGGAGAGGAACGGTGAGAGGAGGAGGGAGAGTTTCAAAGAGATAGGTGGAGAGAGAGAGAGAGAGCGAGGGAGAGTAGGAGTGAGAGAGGATAGAGTTAGAGAGTAGGAGGGAGAGGGAGAGTAGGAAAGAGAGGGAAAAAGATAGATGCAGCGTTCAAGGATAATTTACTGAAACGCGAATCAGTGTGTCAACGTTTGTCTATCCCATAATGCAACTGTACTCCATTGAATATGGCTAATGAAGAAGAAGCTCTCTTGATAGTAAGAATAACGTGCGGTGTCAATAATTAGCCCCGGGTAACGACCTCCCATTAAAATGTACCGCTTTCTTTTCGCTTTTTTTTCTTCTTCTGCCTAAATTCTCATACACAGTTCAATATAAACCTTCAGAAATATTTCTAAATTTTCCCAGTAATATCCCGGCATCCGTCGCCCTTGTGGCAGTACTAAAAACGATATTATTAGTATTATTATTATTATTATTATTATTATTATTATTATTATTATTATTATTATTATTACTATCATTATTATTATTATTTCTATTGTGGTGGGTTTTGTTCTTGTGGTGGTGGTGGTAGTAGTTTT
>NC_068993.1:57503714-57504389 GCF_001194135.2 Octopus bimaculoides
TATATATATATATATATATATATATGTATATATATATATGTGTGTGTGTATATATTTATAAATACATAAATCTCCATATATGCGAGTGTATGTGTGCGAATGTATGTATGCGTATCTCTAGATATACATCATAAAATATGTAATATATATATGCATATGTATATACACATATATGTAAATATATATATGTACGTATACGTGTATATATATGTACATATTAAGAGAAAGGGTGAAAAATATTCAGTAAGACCAGTACATATCAAACAGACACACACGTATTCACGCACACGCACACAAATGCCCATATATATATACACCCACATGTAGATATCCATATACCTGAATATGCATGTTATTATTGTGTATATATTCTTTACGTAATTATGCATACATATATACACATAAATGCCTATGAATATGGGTATATTTGCAGATATATCTACACATAATATGCGTATATATATATATATATATATATATATATATATATATGTGTGTATGTGTGTTTGTGTGTGTATGAGTGTGTCTGTGTGGGATGTACAGGTTTTATTGTACATTTTTTCACCCTTTCTCTTAATATGTGTAATATATAATGTATATGTGTATGCACGTAACAACACATATAAGTATACATACATATAAATATACATATACATATATATGTATATATATATA
>NC_068993.1:57505029-57506137 GCF_001194135.2 Octopus bimaculoides
CACACACACACACACACACACACACACACACACACACACACACACACACAGACACACACATATATATATATATATGTATGTATGTATGTATAGATCAGATATACATAAAATATACATCAAATATGCATCAAAATATATGTTGTATGAACCTATCCAAGCTAACGTCATAATTAGAATCTATTGTTTGATCTTCCTCCATTGATGTTACCCATCCAACTATCGATCACTCCATCTATTTAACCATTTAACCATCGATTTATTGACGTATCCATATAACATTCCTTGGAGATTTTTCCTAATGCTGTAACCCTCGTTGTTTAACCCAGAATAAGTCTCCTTCCATAAATCCTATGTTTAAATGATTTCTATCCTTGAATATGAATATTACAAGTTTTTATTTATTTATTTATTTATTTATTTATTTATTCATTTAATGGCAGCATGGCGTTGTTAAGGGAGATTTCGGTTCTATATTAGGAGAGTAAAACCACCAAATAGGTTTTTTCCCCTCGTTGGTGCAACGACTGGCGTTTCGTTGGTTTTCAAGTTAGCGGCTTACCATGTAAAGGTCATCTTTGGTTTTAACTGTTCCTTGCTTCAGCCATTAGATTGGGGCCATGCTGGAGTAGTGTCTTGAAGAATTTTTCACTAGATGAATCGATTTTGTTTTAAAATCGGTACTGATTGAATTCCGCTCTTTTGTCGGATCCCTATCTTGTGGGGACCTTAGCTCACCAACACCGGTTGTTAAGCGGTAGCGGTAAGGTGGGGTACAAAGATGGACGCAAACACACATACTCATAGATACACACTCACGAACATACACACAGAACATGCCCAGAACATGTACTGAAGTGTAACTTAAAAAGCCCGCCTCTTTCGTGGATATATAAGGAGGAACAATCGTCTATGTACTGTGTTGAATCAAGGTATGTTTATTTTTGTTTATGTTTATGTGTCTTGACCATACGTGTACTGATGAATAAAAGATGCAGTTTACTGCATAGTTTTGCTGTGCTAATTATGAAACCATTGGTTTACCGCTAAGTTAAAAGTTTGTAGGAGGTTAGCTTTGAAAGTTGCATTCCCTCGCGATCGGTAAAAATGT
>NC_068993.1:57506481-57508403 GCF_001194135.2 Octopus bimaculoides
CATATATACACACACACACATGCATATAAGTATTTATATATAGTGTTTAAATTTTTGCACACGCCTAGCAATCACAGGGAAGAGTGGAAGTCGATTGCATGAACCACATACGCACACACACACACATGAATGTTTTTTTATTTGAAAACAGTTTAGCAATACGCTAAAGAAATACTCAATAGCTTTAGCAGAGTACATGTGTATTAAATTTTCACAAGAAGTTCTCGATTTTTTTCATGAATGCGTGTACATGTGGGTGTGAACGCACATATATCTATTGCGAGCGAATGCATAGCTAGTCATTAGCGGAAAGCTTTGCAAAGTTAAGTGAGCTTGTGACGTACGATCACGAATTATACGCCAACACGATATAGTTAAATCATTTGCGGTCTTATAGTCATGGCGTTACACGTTTGTGTAATATACAGAAAGTCTAACACAGCAATTGATAAAGTTGCTCCGCTAAACGTATGGCATGATATACATTGTTTTATAAAACCATTGAATACTCCTGCTGTGAAATGGATTCTGGCGAAAACGCTTTTGACATTGCTTTAAAAAGAATTAAAGAAAAGTTAAAGAGCTGATGAGATTTTCTGTTTTCAAACGATTCGATATTTTTATGTTTTATGAACACCGCAAAGCGGTGAGCTGGCAGGTTCTTTAGCACGCTGAGCGAGGTTTTGCGCGGCATTACGTCTATTTTCACGATTTGAGTTCAAATTCCGCCCAGGTCGACTTTTCACTTTTTTTTTTTGCATCCTTTCGGGGTCAATAATATGAGTGCCTTTCGAATGCTAAGGTCGATGTAATCGACTTAACGCCTCCCCGCGAAATTGCTGACCACGTGGCAAAATCTATTCACCTTCCACTCCATTTGCCCAAATACGCACTAATCTCCTTTCTATGTTGTTACGGTCTCAAACATCATCCGCTGTTTCTCATGTCATCCAATCTCTCGCTATATACGTCAGAGTTAATTATACATCCACCTGTTAACAATCGCATACAATATAAAACATATTCCCCGTCATTTATCACCACACAATTTATGTGTATGTTTGTCTCTATCTTTCTTTCTGTCTTTCTTTCTGTCTGTCTTTCTTCCTTCCTTCCTTCCTTCCTTCCTTCCTTCCTTTCTCTCTTTCTTTTTTCTTTCCGTTCTTTCTTTCTTTCTTTCTTTCTTTCTGTCTTTCTTTCCTTCTTTCTTTCTTTATGTATATATGTATGTAAGTATATATGTATGTATGTATGTATGTATGTATGTATGCATTTATCTATCTATCTATCTATCTATCTATCTATCTATCTATCTATCTACCTACCTACCTACCTTCTTACCTACCTATCAATCTCTAATTCTCTCGGTCCTCTCGCTCTCCTCTCTCTCTCGCTCTTCTTCTATGTTTGCATGACAAAGACAACCAACTAATCAACCAACATACAAATAGTGAGTGAGCTTCGAGGATTATCAATTCTCACACGCTGTGTTCTTTAATTTATTCTCTGACACCTTTTCTCATTAGGTGGCACTATTGCTAGATTCTTACCATAGTTGACAGTAAATAATCGCCTTCCAACCACGCGTAATATTTCCGCTTTATATTGAGCTATGACAAAGAATATAAAACGTACAAAGACGTCTGAAATACTAAAAGTGAAGAATTAAGAGATAAAAAGAAACATTATTGCAAGGAATGTGAACGGAACGATATATCTAACAATATTGTTAAGTGATAATAATAATTCTAACCTTGGTAAACTTTCTTAAATTCTGATCTAGGTGTTACGCGGGGTCATATTTTTTTTTATCGGCAATGGAAAGATGAGTGCAAAGTTGTTTGATTTAAATTTCGGATATTCATGTGCACGCACACGAAGGTACGCACAAGGACACACACACACACACACACACACACACA
>NC_068993.1:57513104-57515226 GCF_001194135.2 Octopus bimaculoides
AACACTATTCAATTTTTTTTCTCCGTGTTTTTCTCCTTGTCTCCGTATTCTTTCTGTTGAAGAGCGTAGCTCGAAACGTCAAAGACTTTCCGTATTCCCGAGCGTCATACTAATACATCCTTTTGTTATTTACACCACCTGTCCTCGTCTGTTGTTATTTTTTGTATATTCTCCCCTATATATATATATATATATATATATAGTGTGTGTGTGTGTGTGTGTGTGAGAGAGAGAGACAGAGAGAGATTGAGAGGTGAAATGATAGATAGAATGATAGTGATAGATAGGTAGATAGAAAGATAGATGGGTGGGCGGATGGATGAATGGAAGGATAGATGGATGCATGGATGTATGTACGTTGGCAGATAAACAACGGCACATACTCTCTTTCCCCCCGCCTCTCTCTCTCATACTCACATCCACCCCCACCCTAATTTACCCCTGCTTAACCTGGTTAAGTACTTCATTTGGATTTTGAAAGAATGAGTTTATCTCCATGATATAACTTAGAAATTCATTACTCCGGTCTTTTGTTCAACGTGCGAAACACTACACATCAAAAGTAATTACGTTGTTCGAGGTATTGAGTTCTTTTTATATCATTTATACTTTACAGCGTAACTAATTGAAATTAGAAACACACTCTTAACCATATAACACTGCAAACATAAGGAATGAACGCTCTGAAAGAAACCAAAGTAGATAGATTGATCATTGAACTAATTACCCTTCTGTAATCGGTAAGATACATCCCTATATCACCGAATTAGATCTATATAAAATAGCTAATCAATAAAGTAGAAAACGCCATCAAAAGATTTTGATGGAAAACTCACTTTTACGAGGACAATCAATTAACCCGACTATACGACAGTTTCGAAATAAAAACACGGAACTGCCCACCACAGATCAAATATCTGAAATCCTTTGAAGCGGAATTGCTAGAAATAATCAGCTCTGTAAGATTTGCAAAAACACAGCAACTCTTTCTAACTTAAAATGAAAGCACTATTAAGAACACTAACGAATTTTAGTCATTTTAAGACGTGATATAAAACCTGTACAAAATACTCTAGGATATACCGGCTACATGTGTAATGAAAATATTACACAAAACTACTACAAAGTTGGCAAATCTTCTTCTTTTAGTCGTGAAGGAAAATAAGAGCCAAGACAAACAAACTGATATAGAAAATGCAGAGCCTAACGAAACGCAAATCTTATGTAGACCACAGGGAAAAGTTCGGCACAAATCTCAAATGCAAGCAAACAAAACCTGCTGGAAACGAACTAAGGAATTTCAGACATATAATAAATATAAATAAAAAGCGTAAATGACAAAATTCGAAATGCCACTGTGTCTGGGACAATGTGATTAAGTCCAGTGAAAATATTTAACTTGTTTAACAACATTAGGGAGAAGAATTATGCAAATTGACCCCAGGACAATTTTAGCAAAACTGAATCATTGACCTAAAATGCAGCAATGTCATGCCCAAATGACACGTGTTCTCAGTATATTGTAAAGATAACCTAGTGACTTTATTATGAGAGTAAAGGGAGGGAACCAAATACAATATGCCGGCACTGAAGTCCCTGATGTATGACAACAGAACACTCCTCTTATGAACAAACATCCCGCCTACAAAGGGAAGAAAAAACGTTGTAAACAACCATTAATGTAAATGTATTATTATATACTTTATCACTTTCATATGTCTCGGTCATTGGGCTGTGGCCATGCTGTAGCGCCGCCTCGAATTGTTTACTTGTGGGACTCAACCCCACTACTTATATGCATACATACATGCATACATACATACATACATATATACATACATGCATACATACATAAATACATAAATACATACATACATACATACCTATATACATATATAAATACCATATGTATGTATGTATGTATATATATAATATATTTATTCTTACTCTTTTTTCTATAAGATGTTGTATGTGTTGCATATATATCGTGTGCTACAAGAATATATGGCCATACAGAAACATATTGATGTGTACATTCACACTAATATATCATATATAGTCTGTATGTATTCACATGTGTGTATGTATATATGATGAAATCTCTCGTCGAAGAGATGTATAT
>NC_068993.1:57515483-57516424 GCF_001194135.2 Octopus bimaculoides
GTATTCTTGAGCCAAATACCTTATCTCACGTTACTTTGCGATCACTTAAACACCTAACACGTGGTACACAATGCACCTGTTCGGGCAACGTCGATTTAATGAAGGGAACAAGCTAATGTACGGCCCCTACATTTGATCACTATAAACAAATCATTGGTGCAGGTTGTTCGAGAAAAGCTGAGCACTCACCCGTAGTCTTCGACGAGAGATTTCATCATATATACATACACACATGTGAATACATACAGACTATATATGATATATTAGTGTGAATGTACACATCAATATGTTTCTGTATGGCCATATATTCTTGTAGCACACGATATATATGCAACACATACAACATCTTATAGAAAAAAGAGTAAGAATAAATATATTTAATAGCGCGCAATGAATATATAAATAAGAAACTCAATTCCGTATATGTGGAAGATATGTTATAGATGACACATATGACAGAAGATAAACATATTAACATGATATACAGTACACACATGCATATGCAGTGTACACATACAGTACACACATGCATATAAAATTTATCAAATACATTTAGGAATACGATATATAATGCATATATATGAAAGTCGTATACATAAAGTCGCATACATAAACGTAACATTAAATATGTCACTCGTTTGTCTTTTCTTTATATTCATTCTGCGTCTACAATATATGTGCATTGTATAACTTATTTATATAAATATGTCTTACGTCTATATCTATTACACGACTTTGCTTTCATATATTTATTACCTGTGTATAAGTCGTATGTTTAGATATTTATATTTAGTTAGATAGAAAGAAAGATAGATAATGTATTCCATACAATACCTATGTGTGTATGGAAGATAAACAATGTTATATAGAAAAATATATTGCAAACATACATACATACATATATACTTACATACATACATATATATATATATATATATATA
>NC_068993.1:57516564-57517937 GCF_001194135.2 Octopus bimaculoides
ATATATGTATATGTGTGTGTGTGTGTGTGCGTGTGTGTGTGTATACACGCCACCAGTAGAGTATATACACATAAAAAAAAATATTAACAAAATACACCATAAACACGTAAATAAATTCTATAATAAAAGTAGAAAGATCAGAAAAACAAAAGATTCTGTAATTTATCAATACCGATTTAATGGTGTTCGCTCTCTCGTTTCACGTTGTTTGATTTATATTGAAATTATCCCAAACTGTATATTGCTTTATAGAACTGATAGTTGCGGTGGTGATACTGGTGGTTCTGGTGGTACTAGTTTCGTTAGTAGCGTTGAGTGATAGTAGTGATGTTGGTAGTCGTCGTAGTTGTACTCGTAGTGGTAGCGGTGGTGGTACTTGTGGCTGCGTTTTTGTCGATAGTGTTAAGCGATAGGTGATGACAGTAGCAGCCGTTTTTGCAGGTGGAGCTAGTAGAAGAGAAGTTAGTTGATGTGGTTGTGGTACTGGTGGTAGTGTTAGTAGTTAAACTGGTGATTCTGGTGATAGTTGTGTTATTGGTAGTATTGGTTGATGGTGGTACTAGTGATGTTGTTTGCAAGCTTTGATAACAATGGCGGCAATTGGTGTCGTGTTGTTAGATTTAGTGATAGCTGTGAGGTCTTTGGTCAAGCATTCGTAAGTAATGGTTAACATGTTGGTTGAAGTGGTGGTACTGGTCTTAGTCAGGCTGTTCCATTTCAATAATGTTGGTGACAGTGGGAATTTGGGGTTCTATCCGGAGTAACGGTATGAGTGCTACTTATCAGGCAGGGTCGTTTTAGCGAGGCGATAGTTATCGGGAAAGGTGGCAGAAGATGGTGTTACTTAACCAGTGACGAAGTGCAATTAGTTGTATTATCATTATTATTAGTAGCAGTATTCTGCCAAGGTCGACTTTGCCTTTCATTCACCAGGGTGGATAAAATGAATACCAATCTAACATCGGGGTTTGACGTAAACGTCTTAACCCGCTCCACAGAAATTGCTGGACGTGTGCCAGTAATTTGGAAACAGTGTTATTGAATGAGAGAAAAATGAAACTGAGGTAGAAATATACGAAGCCCAGTGCACCCGTCATGACAACCCGTCCGATAAGAGTAACGCGGCAGATGCATCACAACCGTGTGTCCGCAACATGGTAACCTTGTATAAAGATATACAGCGCATGACCTTGCAGGTAGGGGGGGGGGTCCAGTTGGAATTGTCTTCCTTTTGAGTAGCACATCCCGCTCAAAAACGTCACTGATTGAGGGTTGTTTAAGAATGCTCAAAGAAACACCCATGTTTCCAGTGCTGAATTATTTAAACCCCAACGAATTCCTTCAACACATGGCTATGATGCTCCCCCCCCCCC
>NC_068993.1:57521773-57530295 GCF_001194135.2 Octopus bimaculoides
CACACACACACACACACACATATATATATATATATACTTCGTAAGTTTATATCTATGTAAACACTAATTTTATACTTGGCAGGTCCATGGTCATGGTTTAGACGAAATAGCAAGACATCAGTCACGTGGCCATTTGTTTAAACAAAATGCCGTTTTTTATTGAATGCATACTAGTTTATTTTCAAAATGGCGTATTATACTTCTGTACAGTATTGATAAATTTACAGATATCCGAGCATTTTATGGGATAAAATGTCATTTAATTCTTGCTAAATACTTGTTTTAAAGCAGAGTTGATCTATACGTTAGGATGAGTGGCTCCAATTCTTCTATACAAGGCGTCTCTGTCTGTAATTTTGTTTGAAGAGAATTTCTTTAAAGTGGAAATGTTGACTTTCCCTCTAGTAGTATTAAAAAATAAACGAATATACTATACTAAAGATATTTTCAATAATGCTTAATTAAACACACAGACTTGAAGCATTGTTGCAAATATTTGCAAATATCATGAAAGCATAAAATTATTTCCAAGCCATTGGTGGTTTGAGAACGTTATATGGATTAACTGTTTCCAAATCATACAATGTTTAGAAATGAATATTAACACAGGTATATTCGCATCATTTCATTCTTAAACATTGCAACGTATAGCATATACCTTTTGTTTTAGGTGCATTCTTGTCTATCGTATTTATAGTCTTCCGTTTCAAACAAATTTATTACCATCACTTCCTGAACTAAAGCGGTGTGCTTGAGGAATTGGTTCTACGTCAGACGAGATGCAAAACGGAATTTCGTTCAGCTCTTTACGTTCTGAATTCGCGTTTCATCGAGTTCGACTTCTCCTTTCTTCTTTTCGTGGTCGATATAATAAGAACCAGATGTGCTCCGGCGCTGATGGAATCAACGATCTCCCTTTCCTAAAATATCTGACATCGTGACAAAACTCGAACCCGTCAAATCGCCTACTAACATTCATCTTAACCACGTCAGACGTGCTGTTTTCCTCTCGGCCTTTTCAACGGCTACTAGTGTAAACTCCGTGCTTTGTTCTGGATTAAGGCAAACTACGTACCGTCTCAGAAATCAGGCAACAACGATGCATGTTTCTATTTTCGTCTCGTCGGTTTCGCACGTGTTCTACATCGAAAACTCAGTCTTTTAAAATTCTCTCAAAGTGGAATAACGACAATTTGATCACATCGAATATGGAGGAACTGCGAGCAACTTGAGTCAAATTACTTCTTCCAGATACCACCACTACAGAATATAAAAACAAGGAGCAATGCCCCTAAGCATTTTAATTCGCCGCAGTAACAATTCTGTCAGCTCAATGCCTTAATAATAATAGTATTAACAGGTAGAGTCTCAAGTTTTTAGAATCGTTAGAATTTCTTGTCTATTTTAATGATGTTAGGAATGTGCGCTTTTAACCGTTCAGCCTCAAGTTTATATATTCTTGTATATCACGCCATTTTCCTTTCTACTTTTGATACTGTGACTATCTTATATCAATTAGAAGCAGATCTGATACACATTCACTTGAATATACTCCATTGTCAAATCTTCGTATATAATCTGACATGGCCACTGCGAAGCATCACCTTTTTTGTGGCTTATGACCTCATTAAATCTTTTGCACATGCGATCTTCTGTCTCCTCTTTTAATTGTGAGCTTTGGAGTCGTTGTTTTCCTTTTATATTCTTTATATTATTTAACATATTATCTCTTTTGTAATCTAATATCTATGTGCGATTAGCGTTGAGTACAAAGAAAATGTGCGTGGCAAATCTTCTTACGTCAAGTGTTTGTTATGTATTAAGTTTAGTCTCTTGTTTTAACGCGTGTATCAACTTCATGACGCAGAGCAATTCTGCTGATGTATACCAGCTCAGGTTTTACAAAAAAACTTTGTCTTTACTCTACCAAAGAATAAACATTGGATTCACGTCATGTTTTGGAGATATTCTCTAACATTCGTGAATAATCTTTTTTTATCTTTTATATATTTGCCTTTTTGTTTATTTTTTCTGTTACGTGTTTCAGTTTAACACTCTGAAGCTGTAACGTACTTCCGGAAGTCATAAAGCATTAATTGCTTCCGTCTTCTTCTTATTATTATTGTTATTATTTTGCTGTTGAATCCTCTTTTTAGGATCATTCTACTCGTCGGATATATTCCATTTGAATTAGTTCCTTTATTCCAGCGGACTGAATCTTTTCACCTTCGTTAATCCCAAAATATTGCCTTCGATTCCTTTTATCTTTGGCTGAATTCATTTGTCAGCGTTCATTGACTTAGTAAGCCCGTTATTAAGATACTGACGCTGGCGAATTTGCTGGGCCTAAAACTCTATTCTCATATCATCTCTATTAAATTTCACAGTCAGTAATTATGGATTGCAAAAGATTACCAGTCTGTCTCAGTTATATAACTTGCTGTCATTCACATGAAGTAAGTAGCTGAATATTGTCCCTCCAATCTTCTATCAACCTCCGATAGAATTCAGAACATAAACGTGGTGACAGGAAATCTTGTAATGTTCCTGTTTTTATATAGACTGCAATAAACTGTTGGACACCTTAAGGATTTAGTACCACATTTTTATTACATTTTCACATTGTTCATACAATCCAAATTAACTTATCATAATTAATACATCTCCAATAACTCAATGTTCGATGGTTACGCTTTCTAATGGACTTAGTATGCAGCGTGTCAATTTATCTACTTCATCCAGGAAATTGCAGATATATTCTTTGTTTATTAGTAACAAAAGTCCCTTCTTCCAAAATTATTCTCCAGTTGGAACATTTTTGCTTTCTGCCTAGATATTGTAATATCTTCTAAGTCAGTGTCAATTGTAAGGCATAGTAGTTGTATGCTGTCAACTTAACGTGACAGTCCCAATAAGGGAATAATAGTACTGTTGGTTAGCCCTAGGAAGCTTCACCGCTTACTGTAGGCCTTGACACATTTCCTGTGTCCTTATGTTTACGAGACAGTCACATATATGGGAGTCTGGCCTTATTCACTCTTACTTCCTCATTGTTCTGTTGTTTGTCCCAATTTGCTGTAACCCGTATTTATGTTGTGCTATTTTGCAGTGTGGATTCTGCAGCATTATTTAGCTATAGTATCTGTCTTTATGTATTTCTTGAGTCAAGCAAAGTCCATTCATTTCTTATAAATGTCATGTCATAGGTTTAACGGTTTGAAGCCGCTCATTTGCGAGCGAGCCAGGGGATTGCTATATTTGACAGGTTGGCAAAGTTAATTCTCTGATATTAAATTGAGGGACTTGCTTGGTAAAATTATTATACAATATAGACAGAAAGATGCGTTTATTATGTTGGTCTATCCGCTATAGACAGTACAAGCATATGATCTGCATAGTCAAACTAAAATGAAAGTTATAGACATCTACTCGACTGCTAGATAAATGAGAACCTCGTTCTCGCTAAGGTACTGAGAATTTTCTCTTGCCGTCTCTTGTGTAAACGGGAACGCGCAGATGTGTGCCATACCAGAGAAATCTATGTACAGCAAATTCCACGTCATGCTATTTATCTTTTAGAGACAGGTTAATAGATCTGGATCCGATGAGAGGTTCGATTAATCTAAAGCCCTTCATACCTTCAACCATCAGTACTTGGTAGCATGTATCAACGCGATAAGTTTCGTTCCCATTTTAAGAGGCCATCTAATATCGATGAACAGCAGCGCCTGATAGGTCGTCCATTTACATGATTATTGCGGCTTGGATCTCACATTTGATCCACCGAAACTGTCTTATCTCTACTTCTGCATGCTATAACTTGCGATGTATTGACAGACTTCCTATTCAAAATGGAATTCAGGAAAGCTGTGCTGGTGTACGAAGACAATGTCTGTTTCGTGGTGTCGGACTGGACGGATTTGGAGACGGTCGTTACGGAGGTTAAATAATAAAGAGGTGGTAATAGGATCATGAAAGAAAACAAGTCATTAACCTTCCAACTCGGAACGTGGAGAGATACATCTGCACTGGCTAGCATTATGTGTCACTAGAGAAATATTTTGTTTAGGGGGTGAGATCTGACTCGAGGCAGAACTCCGGGTGGTTAGTAAATAGGAGAATATTGCAACCGATAAGGCAGTCTAGAAAAAAAAACCCAAAGATTAAACAAAAGAGACATAATAGATTACCAGGCATTTGCTGTTCTCTACTACTCAAGTAATCCTATTGGGTGTGTTAACCTTTGAATTGTATAGTTAACAGCATTGGAGCATGTAACAACTTTGCTGAGCAAATTCTGGGCGTCGATAAAAATTAATTGATTAGCGAGGGGATACCTCAGTTCGGTATAACCATGTATTCTGTTCCATATTGACAGGGGTGATCAAAGTTATTGCGAAAGACAAAGAATTGGCTACGCATGCAAATGTTCCTTATCCAAGCCAACGATGTTGTTCTACATCCACTAACTTAGGACCGATATAGTTTGGAACCAGCATCATCGTGTTCATTTATCCTAGAACCCAAAGGATTAGAACAAATGCCATATAATATCGCGTTCAATGTCCTAAGAGTTCTACCAATCTATCACCCAAGATTTTAAGCTTTTCTCGACCCCCAAAAGCAGAAGAGATAAAGCCGGCCGTGATGGGATTTGGAAAGAGTAAATGTATCGGGACAGATGCCGTATGTAATTCATCCAACTTTATTCCTTTGATAATTCACCGCTTTAAGTGACATGCTTATTCATGAAGAATTTCAATTGTTTGTTTTCTCAGAGAATGGGTGAATATGCTACGTTGTAATTACTTAAGCCTCTTTAGACTGCGAGTAGAAATCCCACAGAGTTCAAATTTACACTTCATCCAACCGGATTCAATAGAACAAAATACCAGTCAAGTACTGAGTGTGAGATATCTTCTAAGTCTTCACTGAAAAAAAATTGGTTTGGGCCTAAACTAGTGCTCGAAGAAATACATTACAGTAAATGCACCGGCCCTTTTCCTGAGTTCAAATCCCATTGTGGTTCAATTTACTTTTCATTATTTTAGGGTCGATAAAATAAGAACAAGTCATGTGCTTGGGTTGAAATAATTGCCTTGCCCCTCCCATCAAAATAGCTGGCTTGTGCCAAAATATGAAAGACGGAGATATTATTATTATTCCTGAAGACACTAGAGTTTCAAAATCGTTTAGATCTTAGACTAAATACCAACTAGGTAGGCCGTATCAATAATCAATATCTGTTTCTGGTGATTATTTTCTCAAATTCAATCTGCTATATTGGTAACGGTAGATTTACTCTTATGCTATTCAAAATACCAATATTGTTGCTTTCCTTTATCCAGTGCTGTGGTTCTACTTTCCAATCTATCTATATATATACACACATATATTGATACATATCTGTCTGTCTCTCTCTCTCTTTCTATATATATATATATATATATATATATATATATATATATATATGTGTGTGTATGTGTGTATGTATGTATGTATATAAATATTACTCTACCTCCGGTATAAATATATATGTATATATGTACATGCATACATATACATATGTGTGTGTTTGTTTGTCTGTGTGTGTAGACAGATACATAATCAATTTTCAGTATTCCTCCTTGGCCTCTGTCTTTCTACCTCTCCCCACTCACCCTCCCAGAAATCTCTCTCACTCACCCTCAATACCTCTCCCACACACTCTCTCTGCTTCTCACTCTCATTCTTCTTCTTCTTCCATACAGTATTTATCCATTCATCTATATTTTCATTGCCATATAATATGACCTTCTAAGTTTTCTTTTCTTATATACATTTCAGACTCTAATCTCATCTGCTTCTATTTCTTTGTCTTGAAGAAGAATTCCATCGCTTGTTTGTCGCTCAGGCAAGAGATTTTCTTCGATAATAACCTGCTTTCTTAAGGACTGAAGAAACCATTTATCTGACGTTACTTCTTGCTTGACGAATCTGCTAAAAAACATCAGCTAAATTTCACCTATGTTGCACCATATTGGTTTATAAAAAGTAGATGCAAAGTTTGAATAAAGTAGTCACTGCAATATTTTTTGGTGAGAAATAGAACAGGTGGCCATGACTAGAGTGTCTTTGAGCTTAGTTTCCTCGATCAGCGTTGATCTGCAGCTGAAATCCTGTAACGACATAAACTTTGGTGCATTTTTCTAAAGACATCGTTTCTATCTCTCTGTCTTTTTCTCTCTCTCTCTCTCTGTCTATCTTATTTCTTTATTGCCCACAAGGAGCTAAAGATAGATGGGGAAAAAAAGGACAGACAAAGGGGTTTAGTCGATTAATTGACCCCAGTGCGTAACTGGTACTTAATTTATCGACTTCGAAAGGCAAAGTCGACCTCGGCGGAATTTGAACTCAGAACGTAACGGCAGACGAAATACCGCTAAGAATTTCGTCTGGCGTGCTAACAAGTCTGCCAGCTCGCCGCCATATCTATCTATCTATCTATCTACCTATCTATCTACCTATCTATCTACCTATCTATCTATCTATCTATCTATCTATCTATCTATCTATCTATCTATCTACCTATCTATCTACCTATCTATCTACCTATCTATCTATCTATCTATCTATCTATCTATCTATCTATCTGTTTGTGAGTGTGTGTGTATATGTTTGTCTACCTGTTGGTCTGCTTGTCTGTTTGACTATGCATACATGTATGTATGTATGTATGTATGTATGTATGTTTGTATGTATGTTTGTATGTATGTTCTTTCTTTCTTGCCTTTAACCCTCCAATGCGGAGTATAGGCCACTTATAATCGAATTCCATGTCGCATAATTTTTCGTTTCTGTACTTATCCTCTGCCATGAATGTCCCCCTTTCTCTAGTTCCTTTTGTGTTGATCTACGCCACGAGTTCTTAGGCCTACCCCTCTTTCTATATCCATCCGGATTCCACTGTAAAGCACTTTTCGCTACATTTGGTGTGTCCTTTCTAATTGTGCTACCAATGCACTTCCACTTTTTCTTAAATATTTGCTCCTTAATCGAAGCTTGTATGTATGTATGCATATATAAATGCATGCATGTACGTATGTATGAATGAATGTATGTACGTATGAATGTGTATAAGTATGTATATCTATATCTGTCTGCCTGTCTATCTCTCTATGTACGTATCTATCGATCTGTCTATCTATCCATCTCACTCGTCCCCTCTCTCTCTTTCTCTCTATCAATCTATCCTTCTATCTATACATACGTATGTCTTTTATGTGTGTATGTATAAGATAAGACGGAAAAAGACAGCATCTTAATAATATCAATACTTGATGGGAAAGGCTGCCGGACAAAATTCAACAAGGGTTTCACTTATAACTGGCACCGACCTATAAATTAATGAAGTTGTGTCAAGCTTATAATAATCCTTTATAAATAGCGCATATAAGATGCGGCTTCGATGCAAACAAACATCAATAAAATTCTACACATATATAATACACACAGAATGGATAAATCACATAATCAAACTCGAAGAACTGTATATCGCTTTAAAATACATACATAAATATAGTGAATGGACGGTCTCCTTGGTTAATGTTGTGGCGACGAGCATAAGATGCGAACTCACACGGGAATATTCCTACTGTTATATCGTACGTTCGGATGACCTCTACCCAACTCCTCCCACGTCTAGACTTCTCCCTTTATATCTACGTATTGGGCTAGCCTACTTCATCCTCTGGTGGCGTCGACACAACAGTCAAGTTAGGGAAAGATGCCATAATCCTTCGCTTCAGTGTTTCGTTGGTGTTACGAGGGGTTTTGTTGGTCTCTCGCTCAAATGCGTCCCACAAATAATAATCCCGAGGGTTGCAATTTGAGGAGTTACGTGGTCAGATGTTAGGGGTGACGTGGTCGCAGAAATTGGCTCATAGCCATGACTGGGTTCTCCTGCTCATGTGGCATGGTGCAGAGTCCTGTTGCCAGACAGATGGTCATCCAGCAGACACCCACTCTTGACCCGGAGCAAAACTACCTGCCTCATGCACTTGATGTAGGCTTCTGTGTTGAGTCTGAGCCCGTGTGGTAAAATGAATGGAGGGATAATGTCGCCATCACTAGTGATCGCTCCAAACACCATGATGTTGATTGGATGTTTGATTTTTATCACCCTTGTGTATATGTCCTCAGATTGACACCCAAACAACTTGAAATGTTAGTAGTGGAGCTCACGGCGCCAATGCCAAGCAGTACAGGATGACGTTTGCAAATTTCTGGCAGAGTGAATTGCGTCATGGTGCTGTTTTTTTCCTCACAGACGGTGCCCCACTGCCCCTACTATACGGTGTAGTCAACAAAATCAAAAACAAACAATGCACATGGAAGAAATTAAAGATATGCAACGGCGACAATTTACCCATCGCACCCTATATATATGTATATGCATACATACATATGCATATATATATACAAATATGTGCATATATAGTATATTTATATGTATGTATATATATATATATATATATATATAT
>NC_068993.1:57531153-57531829 GCF_001194135.2 Octopus bimaculoides
ATATATATATATATATATTTATATATATATATATATATATATCTTTATATATAGACAAACACACACACACGCACACACAATTCTACTTCTTTCGAGATGATTCTCTGATCCTCTCTCTCTCTCTCTCTTTAACAATTCCTCTTATTCACTCCTTCTCACTCCTACTCTCTCTCCCCTTCTCTCAATTTCGTATTTCGCACTCGCTTCCTCTCAGTGATTCGATATTTTGGGTATAGTTTAGTTTAGTTCCTGTGATGAGTAATAATTCCTGGTTTGTTTGAAGAAGCAGAAAACTGCTATATTGATGCGAAAGTGCTAAATCAGGAATGAAAGATGGAGAGAATTTTGGTTAAATAAATGAAAAAATAAAAGAAAAGTAAAGAAAAGAAGAGAAGACTAACATCAGTTCTTCAGAAAGTCTATTTTTATTTCTTCAGAACTGATTTAAGAATACACATACATACGCACTCATACGCACACAGACCCATGCGCGCACATGCACATTTATAAGCACACACGCGCGACTGCACACCACAGAATGTAAGGCTACGTTCATGTACAAATTCATAAATTCAAACAGAGACACATACATGTCAGCGCGTATCAATATTTGTGTGTATGCATGTATGTAGACACACACCCACATATATATATATATAAACATATATATATATAT
>NC_068993.1:57531957-57538928 GCF_001194135.2 Octopus bimaculoides
TATGTATGTATGTATGCATGTGTGCATGATTTCTACATATACGTTTACGTTTTTATTATATATATTTACATGCACAAGACCCCCACATACATACACACATACACACGTACACGCATACACACGCATATACACGTACATACATATTTACTAGTTGAACAACAACAACAACGACAACAATAATAAATCAAAATAGATAAATCCATAACCATACCAAACGCTGTGTTGATAGAATTCTTATGAAACTTTGGATTTTATTGTGATTTTCCCACAATATTTACTTACGTTTTCGTTCGGTGAAGACTCTGTTTCCGATATTGTAACTCAGTTTCTGCTGAACTCCGTTATTTACCGCCGTCTCCTCTTCTTCCATGTTGATGTTCTTAGTATCTTGTCTTCGCTGACGCCGCTGTCACTGCCCGTGTCGTTGTGGTTGTTATTAAGCCAAGATTATCCTTCAGTTACAATCAAATCATTTCATTCGTGAGTAACCTATCTTTTACTCAGGTATATTTTAACTACGAATACAGTTATTTTCCTTCCGTTTTTCAAAAACCGTAAACTGTGATTTAAACAGAAGTTAGCTGCTATTTTTAGCTAGTCCAATGTCCGGCCGGAAACTCACATATCGGCTGTAACTATTGCGGTTTGTGAAAATTAATTCTGAGATAATATAACCAACAGCCGTGAAATCAGTCGCCATCAGTTTATATTTTGCTACTGACATTCACGCATCACTGAACTTTTTGATTAAAGATTTAGTGAACTATCAATGATCCAATTCACGAAGCTAAAACGTCCGTAGTTGCTATACAATTTTATGTATTTTTTTTTTTTTTTGCTTGAGTCCTAGAAATCCTAAGACTGGTTGCCTAGTCTCCAAAGTGTGACCGCTGAGATTATAACGATCCTTTCAGGGCACACCAGTCTGTGCAGATTTCAAAACCAGCAGTTTTGAGGGGATAAAACGAGTCGATTATGTCCATAAATCATTTAATCTCTTCTAATGCTTCAATTTACTTCGCTAATACTTTATTTTATCGTCTTGTAGGGAACTGAACTCTGAGTTTAAAGATCCGGAAAAAATGCCACTATTTACTTTTTCCGAACTCCTAGCGATTCTGTAGGTTCACCGCCTTCCGGTAGAACGGATCCACTCAAGATGCTCGGTGTTAGCACCTAGTAACTTCCTGGTAAAATCTTAATCCTCGACTGTATTCTACAACAAAATATTAAGAGTAACATCGTAACCATTGACGTATCTCTATCTATCTAGTAAGTTAGCGACAGAGATTCATCTCCCTATAAATCATTGTAAACACTGGATCTTCGTTGAAAATGTTAGCAGCTGCCTTTGAATCCTTCACCCCTAATTTTTCTTCTGTCAACATCTTCCACAACGCTTTTAAATATCAAAAAGAAAAAAAAAACATGCTTTCAGTATTCGATGTCGTACCATCAATTTCTATCTATGGTTTAACGTTCCCCATTGGCTTTCGTGTATTTCCGCAGATCTTTCGTGAAATTCGATATTATCCGTTGGTAACTGTTCGATTTACTAAAATCAATATTATTCTAAGGTATATTTGTCTCTTGATTTTCACTGTTTCTCGCCGTTTTCCTTCTTTTCTCGCGTATTCTTCGTCGATATCCATTGATACTCAAAGATGTTAATGTATCCTAGTCGCCAATGTTCCTTATTATTTGCCACTGATACCCAGCGTTCGCTTTCTAATTTTGTTTACTACAATCGATATATATAGAATTATAAGCCAATGATAAAACCTTCTCCAGTCGTTGAAACTGCTGGAAATAACAGCGAAATATCGTCCAAATTGCAACCTAGTGTTTTCAGAAAGTGAGTATACACGGTTAGTGTAATCTTAGACGAGAAAATTAGAGTTTTGAAGTAAGAATGTAACATTTGACCGACCCCTTTACTAACATTATCTAATATAGTGCGACTGAGATGAAAGAGCATGGTGAGTGACTACGTTGAATTATTTTTGAAGGCCGAGGGAGTCCTGAATAACTGACGAAAGCGCCGTTAGATTGTAAAGTACTGAATTTTGAATTGTGAGTTGGGGACATGCGATCTCCTTTCGAGAAAGAAGATTCCAATTTCGATTCTCACTTTCCTTCTTTTACTTTCATCTTAAATCTCCAAGTATTTCGCCACATCTGTTATATTTTTCCAATTTCTTCCACCTACACACCTACACTCACATCAACAAGTCAAAGAATCATTATTATTAATATCATTTCATCATGACTATTATTGTATTATTATCTTTATTAGCTTATCGACACTAAAAACGGAATTAATAATTCTTTTTTTCTTGTTTTCTTTTCCGGTATTTGAAACGAACCTATGTGTTCTGATTTTAGTTCAAAGACACACAGTAAGGAGAAATTGAAAGAAAACAAAATGGCAAACAAAGCAAGAACAAGAAGAACAATTATGGCAACAAATTTAATAAATATGAACAACAAAAAACACCGAAACGAACCTCATTCTTTTTTGTAGTTCTCTTAGTGGGTGTACGGTGTGTTGTAGTGGTGATTGCGTTTGAGTTATTACATGATAAGAATGGTGATTTCACTCGGGGTGGCCATATTCATATCTGAAGTAGAAGTAGTAGTGGCATTATCATTATTATTATTATTATTATTATTATTATTATTATTATTATTATTATTAGTAGTAGTAGTAGTAGTAGTAGTAGTAGTAGTAGTAGTAGTAGTAATAGTTGTAGTAGGTGTTGTATTAATGGCTGAAGTGGTAGCTGTTAGGTGCAGTTATTGTGTTCTTAACGATGGCGACCATGAATTCTTAGTCTATTTTCATAGCTGTAATATAGAGTAGTAGTAGTAGTAGTAGTAGTAGTAGTAGTAGTAGTAGTAGTAGTAGTAGTAGTTGTAGTAGTAGTAGTAGTAGTAGTAGTAGTGGTGGTGTGTCAGTCTTTGTACTTGCCGCTTTTAATAAAGACATAAATTGTTCAATGTGATCAATTAGATGCAATCCGGACGACACACACACGCACACTCAACCATACTCATATAAATAAATGTATACATGTAAAATACACGCATAGTTACATACATACATATACACGCCGCAGAGAAGTGTATGCAGAGGCTTAATGTGTATTTATGTGTTCGCAACTTTTCATATATATATATATATATATATATATATATGTATGTATAAGGTTTAGAGTATTTTACCGAGATATAAGACGTGTATATATATATATATAAACACATATATATACATGTATATGTATATATATATGCATGTAGGTATATGAATATGTGTTTATATATGTATGTGTATATTATGTATGTGTGTATGTGTGTATGTATCAACGTATGTATGTGATTCTGTGTATATAGGTACACACATCTCACTATTGAACGCTACATCATATGAATGAGTGGTCTGCATACAGGCATAAGCACACACACACACACACACACATACATACACACACACGTACACACACACATAGAAAAGCTCATGCACACAAACACAAGGTTAGACGTATATTCACACACGTTTTATTGTCTATACCGAAAGCCGGTAAGACAAGCATTATCTACACACACTTATCTGGAGACGATTCGACGATCTAGCAGAAATGCACATACTTTTCCAAATACATAGGAACAGGTAAGTCGCATACACGTGCGCGTGCACGCACACACACATACACATATGCAGTAATGCATGTCTGTATGTGTGTGTAGCGCGCGCACGTGTGTATGCGCTTCTGCATATGTATTAGTTTGTTAAAGCCAATTATATTCCAGGCGGAAACTGCTGATACATCTCTGATCATTTTATATAATGCCGTTATTTTTTGTTACTTTATTTCTTTTTAATTTCTTTATAGCTCATCTATTTTACTTCACATCCCGATTCTAAGGACATTGTGTTGTTCGTTTAAAAGACTGACGTCTCTCACTTACAACGTCTGTTCCTCGTTTTTGTCATAAAAAAACATTATGAATAAATTTTAAAAGACAACAAATACCTGTATTTAGCCCCATGGCAAGTGGTCCTTCATTTGTATGCTTCATATTTTTACAACAGATATAATTTAATGCATTAGTAAATCCATACTAATCCTTAAACGTCATCAGAAACGTGTTGTTCATTAATTGTGTTATAGACAACAATGTTGAATGAAATATGGTAAGTAAAAACATTCTTTTTTTCTGAATTTTATATTCAAAATATATCTTCTTCAAAAGATTTCTTTTAAGAAATGCGCCAATTAGTTTTCTATTGCTGCTGTAGAATGCCACAAACACACAGGCAAGTGAGAATGAGTAACACATAGGATGATAAACTAAAATGAAAATGATTTCCTGTTATTACCAGAATAAGCATCGAAAAAGAGACCGTTGGGATAATAATCCTTCTACTATAAGTACAAGGCCTGACATTTTGAGGGTAGAAGCTAATCGATTACATCGATCCAAGTGCGTAATTGGTACTTATTTTATCGACCCCAAAGGGGTGAAAGGCCAGGTCGAACCCTGCGCAATTTGAACTTAGAACATAAGGACGGACGCAATGCCACGAAGCATTTTGCCCGGCGTGCTAACGATTTTGACAGCTCACCGCCTCTTCTTGGGCCAATGTCTCGTAACCGTCTAAAATAAATAACAACGTGCACATGTTAGAAATAGTTGCCTCGGTGACAACTAATACATATACAGTCATGAACCTGAAGTCGTTAAGCAAAGTGTCCTTTCTTCAAAGCCTACCTTAAGCCGTGCACATACATATACTCTAGTCTAATACTCGCCATGGAGGTCGAAAAAGAAAATTACAGAACTCATTTACGTTATGCTCGGACTACGATGAATGTTCAAGAATTTCCGGTTGGCTGGGATTTTTGCGATTATCTACCAGAATCCTTGTTTCTGCTGTAGTTTTATAAGGTCTTTCTTATCGCGGGAATCTTCTCATTACTTGTATACATGGGACAGGTAACTGCCAGCGTATTCTCCCTACATTCGCCCTGATTTTGAGTTTTGTTACTGCTTCTTTTGCTTTTGTTACTATTGATCTATTGGCAACTATATTGGTGGCACAAGTTGTTAATTTAATACAGTCGAGGATCATTTCGAAGTCTACAGTTGTTGGTAGCATATTTTAAGCTCAAGCTGAACTGCCGATCAGTTCCGAGAAGTTGAAGTGAAGATTTTATTTCTATTATTTCTTCGTGTTCCTCCAGTAGTATTTCTATGAATGTTGGTTCGTGGAGGTGGAGTGCAATATAACGTTATAAACTGTATTGTTTTGGAGATTGATGGGGTCAATATATGGTAGGGCATTAAATTCCGAGATATTTTTTCTTCTGCTTGTTTTACTTCCTTGATATTGAATTTTTGAATTATTTGGCTTGTCGTATTCCATTACCGATTACGGATAGTGTGTAATTCCTGACAAAGATTGCAACCTTCAGTTCTGGAAGGTTTTTGTCACGGATGTCTGAATTGGAAACGATTGCACAAATCCTTTTGACTAAGTTATAAAGAGCATTTATTTTGGTGCATCGTGGATGGCAAGAATTGAATGAAAGATATTGTTTGGATTTTACAGTAAATGTCTGTCTCTATTTGACTGTTAACTTTCTTTATAAAGATGGTTAAAGATGAGAGGTAGCTATGGCTATATTCCATGGTGAAATATATTTGCTTAATTCTACTAAAGAATGTTTCAATCCTCATAGTCTAGGAGTTATTTTCGAACTATTCGTGTATATATTTAAAGCAAGTTTCTATATTTTCCAAGTGATTTTTGGTAGATGAAAGAACTGTCTTTTTCTCCTCATCACATTAAGAAAATTTTTCCGAAAAATATCATTAATCTTAAAGTAAGAAGAAAGTTATCATTGATGATTGGATGCCAAAAGAATTATAAGTTATTTCGTTATGTGATCGAGCTATTCACGTGTATCATTATCTAAAATGAATTTAATGGCTTAAATTCTTAAGACGTGAGGGATATTAGGAATGTTCGAATAAATACTCACTGCATCAGCATTTTTCGGTGATTTTATTTTGGAAGATGGTTTAGCACGTATAAACCATCTCTTATGAAACTTGTGGAACGATTAGGGAATAGCTTGAGAATCCACTTCTAAATGTTTCTAAAAACCTGTGGCAGAGAAAGACCGACAACTACGTTCCACTCGACTACAAACATTTCGACGGTACCACAACATTCATTGGTAGTGGTTACACTGACAGCACAACGACTACAACAAACACTATTATCGCAGCTGCTACAACTGTTAACAGTCATGCTGCTGCTAATAGTGACAGCGGCTTCTCCCCTGCGCTTACTGCACAGACCGAACAAGAATCATAAAGAATTGAACCACCAGCACCATATGACGTTTGAAGGAAAATGTGAAATTGCAGATTTGATGTCATGAAAGATAAATGTTTTTTTTTAAAATTAACATTTTGTTATTTCTCAGCATGAATAAATCGTCTTTTGTAAACGATTGAAACTGGTAACAATGTAATAAAAATGTAAATACTTTTTTTATCAAATACAAATTCCTCAAAGCATGTTCTTCATTCTGGTTTTGAATACGTATGCATGCATGCATGCATGCATGTATGTATGTATGTATGTATGTAGGTATATATGTGTGTGTATGTGTGTGTGTGTATGTATATTTGTATTATGTTTACACATTTACACGCACACACACATCACACAATATTTCTTCGATGAATAACTATACTATAGAACTATACTTCCTTCAAGAACTATATGGCTCTTCACTCTGTTCTTAAGTACATATTTTCTTATTTTCTTTTGCTACCTCTGCATTCCATATTTTGTCTTACTGAAAATCTGTACCTCAATTTCAACGACCGTCTCTCTGCATTCTCATTCTCACAATTTCTGTATGTATGTATGTATTAATATATATATATATATA
>NC_068993.1:57539046-57540210 GCF_001194135.2 Octopus bimaculoides
TGTGTGTGTGTGTGTGTGTGTGTGTGTGTCTTATGTATGTACAAGACTATATAAATATAAATAAATGTGTCTCGCATCATCACCGGTTACACCACCATCTCAGTTGCTCTTCCGTCTCAAAGCTCTCTAACTCTCTCTCTCCCCTCTCTCTCTCTCTCTCTCTCTCTCTCTCTCTCTCAATCCAGTTATTTTTGCTTTACAATCACCATATCCATATTTCTCATACATTTTGTTGACGCCATTTTACGCGCACCAACCGGAAATGACTTTCACAGAAAGCATTTTAGTTGGTGATTCTCTCACTCTCGTACAAAGCTAAGCAAAAGCCGAATCAATAATGAAAACATCACCAATTCCATGAATGGCTAAATTTTTCTAGACTTCTTGTCATTTTCATTCTTCAGGCTTCTACTTTGGAACAACAAAGCTAATAAAACCGAAAAACCAAAGTAATAATAACAATAATAATAATAATAATCATAATAATAGTAATATTACTACTACTACTACTACTACTCATAATAATAATAATAATAATAATAATGATAATAATAATAATAATAATAATAATAATAATAATAATGATGATAATAACGATAATAATAATAATAATAATAATAATAATAATAATAATAATAATAAGAAGAAGAAGAAGAAGAAGAACAACAACAACAATAACAAATATTGTAATATAATAGAACATAAGACATTTATAATAGATCGAAGACACACATTCATACACATACATACACGCACACACACGTACGCACACAAACGCACTCGCACACACACCCACATGCACTTTCTCACACACACATGCACACAGAGACACATGCTCAATTACAGGCACACATACACAAAACTAAACTGACACACAAGGAAAAATGTGCGGGAAAATGAAAAGTGCTAAAAAGAAAAAAGAATGTAACAAAATAGAGTAAAAAGAAAGCGAAAAATGTACGAAACAAAGGTTTGAAGAGAAATCTTTTGAAGCGAAAAATTTGACAGTTGTATTTGGCCAAGACGTATGCGTAAGATAATGGATTAAGATAAAAGTTGGGTGGTACGGTTTCATATCCGACTGATGGCAGTGTACTTATTTGAAGAAGCAACACTGAAGCGTAAAACCTCACGGTTAATCCGAATGTGTGTCCTATTTGAAGT
>NC_068993.1:57541983-57553826 GCF_001194135.2 Octopus bimaculoides
TCTATATATATGGGAGAATTTACGAATAAAACAACAACAGACGAGGACAGGTGGTGTAAACAACAAAAGGATGTATTAGTTTAACGCTCGGGGGTGGAAGTAAATGCAAAGGAAATATTTTAGTAAATTCCATGAATCCTTCATAGTACTTTATTACATGAATGGTACTCTACATTTTTGACCAGCAGAGGATGAATGATAAGAATATTGAGGAGATATATATAAACTAACATTTAGGAAAATTACCGTAATATTTTTTTGTCGGAAACTAACGATTTCTGCCGAAGTGTCGCTTGTAAATCCATCTCATCGCAAATTATACACATTCATTCATGCACGCAAATAGAAACATATGTATGATCACATACACAAGTACGCAAGCACACACATACCTACGCGCATATAATTACAGGTTTCAAACTGTCCCTTTCTACCAAATCCCTTCACAGAGCATTAATCTCTCTACGATTCGCCCAATGAACTTGAAACAGAAACCCACACACATGCCTACGCTGACAGATAATTGCGACCATTTTACGCTAATGTCAGTGCCGAGCACTTATAGATCTTGACTAGGTTAGAAGCAAACATGGTATGTAATGATAACATTGATATTTTTAATGTTTTCATTGTATATCTTTATGGTATATTTTCCTTCTTCGCTCCATAAAAGTCGCGCCATTCATAACGTAAATGCATCTCCGCCCATTAACCTTTTTTCATGGCAATCCTCCTGAGACTGCCTCTCTGTTACAAAAAGTGATTTTTCACTGTGAGATCTAAACTTTCCCCATTATAATTTCATATAAGACCCTTTTGTTAAGTTATATTCCAAACACTAGCTTAATAATGACCAATTTATTTTACTATCATTGTTTTCGTACGAATTGAACAGCATCGACAGAAATACAGATGAAAATGGGTTAAAGTTTTCTGATGTTTTCTCTGTTCTGACTTTTAAGGGTCATCTGTTTGTTTCCTTTTATAAAACGTTCCTCATTAGGAATAAGGCTCTCGGTATCGACTGGGATCCAGTCGGTGATCATATTCAGTTAATAATATACATATTGTAAATATAGTTAAGCGATGAGGTTAATAAAATGGAAAATTACATTTATTGCCTTCAAAACCCCATCTCGTTTATTTCTCATTTTTGTTCTTTCTTTGTATATTTCTTTAGTTTCAGTCAGTTAGCTATGCCCATCCTGGGACTTTCCAGTCTATGATCCAGCAGATTACATCGATCTCTGTTTCGTATTTTAACGACTTCGGAGAGATGAAAGAAAAACAAACACGATCTGTTTATGGATTCTCAATATACCATGAACGAAGACCTTTGTTATATTATAAAATAGACTTATTTATCCCGCTCTTTCTCAATGAAATAATGCAGCGTAGTGACGCAAGGAAAATATTCCCAGTAGGCTTTACGCCTTACGATCAATGACCTAGCGTTTGCACACACCTTTTACATTCAGCTATTTCATTTCGTAACAGCTAAATACAATAAAGAGTTATATAATGTCATATAATACCACTGTAGCCTTTTTCTATTTAATTTGTTCTTTGTGCATTTTATGCAATCGAAGTATCTTATGACCTTATAACAATGTCTAAGCTAAAGCATGGCATAATTCCAAAAGCTATAGCGTGGTATTACATCAACAGTTATAACATGGCATGACTACCAGAAAGATCGTATAGCTATACATCAAAGATATTACATGCTATTCTATTAGCTATGTCAAAGCGGACAGACAGTGGCTGTAACAAGAGACTTCTTAATTGGATCCCACCAAAATCAAATTTATTGAAATTGCCTATTTCTCTTGTGCCTTTGTTCCATTCTTTCATGCGATCTTTCTCTTTTTCCTGCATTTATTGCTGTATATGTGTGTACATGTACGTGCACATTATTGGTTTTATTACTATTACTATTACTATTATTATTATTATTATTATTATTATTATTATTATTATTATTATTATTATAGTTATTGTTCTTATTATCGTTATTTTTTTATCCACTTGCTGATCATCTATGTTTTGTGCATGTATGAATGTATGTTCGTATGTATATATCTATCTATTAACACACACATGTATACATACATACACACATATTTATACACCCACACATATATATATACTTATATATATATATGTATGTATGTATATGAGATGGAGTAGTAACAGCAGAAAAAAAAAGATATACAAAAATACAAAAGGAGAAAACGAGTTACCTTCACAATCAAGATTATTAGTTTGATGCCCACAGAAATACAGAGTTCATTATGTATGTCTATCAACGAGCGCGCGCGTGTGTGTGTGTGTGTATGTGTGTATGTGTATGTGTGTGAGTGTGCGTCTAGATATAGATATATGTGCGTTTGTACGCAATAGAGAGATGCAATTGCACATCTATATATACGTATATACATACGCGCGCGCGCGCGTGTATGCTTATGTATGTGTGTGTGTGTGCGCTTATGTATGTGTGCATGTGTGTATACGTGTTTGCCATGTATATATGTAAGTACAAATTAGAGAACCTCAAAAACTATGCACAACACGGCCGGCCACAAAGGCCCACACACAATTGTGAAACGAAAATTCTCTGTAAACATAGACATCTAAATTATTACGAACACTGCTGCAGCTGCTGTTGCTATTATAACTACTATTAATAACAATCCTTTCTAATATAGGCACAAAGCCTGAAATGTTGGCGAGAGGGCCCCGAAACGATGATAGGCAACGTCGAACTCGGCGGCATTTGAAATCAGAACGTAAGGAGGGACGAAATGCCGCTCCCCGGCTTGGTAACGTTTCTGCCATAATAATAATAATAATAATAATAATAATAATAATAATAATAATAATAATAATAATAATAATCATAGCAATAAATGATTTCGAATTTTGGGACGAAGCCTGAAATTTTTTTAGAGGGAGCCAATCGATTACATCGAATCCAGTACGAAACTAGTACTTATTTCATCGTTGCTCTTTTTATTACCAAATTTGTTGCTACTTTATATTTTCTATACTATTCCCCATCTTTATAAGAGAGCAATTTATTGTAATCCTTTCTCTTTCGGATTAAATTTCTTGGAGCAGCAGGTACACTCTTTTGTGACTCACAGCTTTCACACTTCTGTTGATTTGTCCTGGATTCACCAATGTCTCGCAAAACTACTTAAAGAATTCCTGTAATTGATATTGATGCTTTTAAATTAAATCATTTAAATTAGCTAACATTTGCACACCTTTCTTTTCTGTCAATTTTTTTGTTTTGTTCCAATAATTTTTAAATTCTAATTTTTTTTTTCTTTTTGTTTTCCCATCTTTGATCTGTCACTATTTCTGAAAAAAAAAAAAAAAAAGGATCGTGTGCACAAGAACCCCATTGTACCTCTGGTTAGTACCTTTTCCTGCTATTTCAAATGTACTCATATTAAACTATTTATATACAATGCACATCAAACACTTGTTGTCGATTATCACATTTACCACTACCTAACTAAGCTGCTTATCCGATATCTCTGGCTGCAGTTGTTACTACTGCAATAGTAATTGCTGTATCTGATTTTTACTCTTGGTATTAGCCTTCTTGCTCGTGATATTGCTGTAGTTGCTTCTGATGTTGCTGTTATAGTTGCGGCTGTAGTTATTATTTTAGTTATTGGTGTGGCTGTTATGAGACAACAACATCAAGTTTCTGTTACCCGCTTTTGTGGCTAATATTTTCTCTGTTTCTGCTGTCACAAGAAAACACAGCATTGCACTTTTCACCATGATACTCAAAGTTAGTTTTCGTCCAGACGCTATTACCTCAAGTGTGTACTCGGATGAATACACGCAATCCAGTTGCAGACTAATACTTCTTGCGCTGCTCCTTCATGTGTCCTCTTCTTATAGAACAACGCATGACATGACACCTCTCAAGAAACGTTCATTTCCTACGGCACATTCAGAAGCCTCTCTTTGAAAAGTTATAGAAGAATGAATATGAGTACAAAACCCCTGTCAGGCATAGTAGAATGCTTCTATTCGAGAACTTCCGAAAGGAATCTTTCATATACAATCCTACCTATATTGTCTGGTGTGCGGATATGTAGAGACGAAACTGTGTCAAAGCATAACCTTCTCAAGAATTTCTCCATCTCAGCCTGTGTAGCTCATTCCACTTGTATCTTTACCGGCACGTACCAGTTACTCATCTGGTGGCTATTTTCTACAAGCGAAAATATTTATGCAACCGTTTTCTCCTATCTCTTAACGAGTTTTAGGCTACTATTTCGTGGGCTGCTCCTTTAAACCTATTTGTTTAAAATTGTTTCTTTCTTTCTTTCTTTCTTTCTTTCTTTCTTTCTTTCTTTCTTTCTTTCTTTCTTTCTTTCTTTCTTTCTTTCTTTCTTTCTTTCTGACGACTGTAATTGAAGAGCTCTTGTTTTTGCTCTCATTTACGCTGCAGTTGCTGTTGGTCGTAGCTCTGACGGTCACAATGAATATGATAACAATACTTGTGGTGACAGTGGTGACGAAAGACGACAAAAAAAAAATATCGATTTTCGAAGATGGTAATGTTGCTGAAGCTGGAGATGCTGTTAATCGATTGGACAGCATCGGGAATGGTGCGGTAGTCGTCATCGTTGCAGCGATGCAAACAATACTTATGTATTTTATCGTCGTAGTCTTTGTTATTTTTTTTTCTCCTTCATCTCTTTGACGTTATTTTTGTTCTTATCATTGTTGTTCTCACTAGCGTTCTACTTTGAAACAGGCAGAACCCGACGTCCTTTTTTTGTTAAAATATAGAATTGTAAGTTGTTTGTGTAACATGTCTCGTGATATTTGTCTTCGGTTTTGTTGCTTTCATTACTGTTGAAAATTGGAACGCTTCAATGCTGATGGAGGTGAAGTTATTATTATTATTATTATTATTATTATTATTATTATTATTATTATTATTATTATTATTATTATTATTATTATCATTATTCCTATCGGTATTCCTAATGCTAGCTCTATACCAAAAATATTCGGTACATAATTCTTTATTCTTATTTTTTAAATTTTTGTTGTACTCAGTAAATTAGGTTAGAGCATGTACTAACTTCTTCACCACTGCTACTCAGGCTGTTATATTTACGTTTCCACCCAATTTCTCCTCCTTCTTTTAAAGTCGAACTTGCTCACATTTACAATATAATGTCCATTCCCAGTTGTAGACAAAGGTGAAATCAAAATTATATCTAGTTTATTGAAAAAGATATCGCGAGTTCTGAAAGTAAAGAATAGAACTGAAAAGCTTTGATAAATCTCCAAAATTAAGGGGAAAATTGCGATAAACTACTGGGAACGTCGTTTGTACAAATGCAGCTGAAGCTTGATGTTGATGATAATAATAATGCAGTACCAGGCGTGGTGGCTCGCATGGCGTCTGATCTTAACTGATTGGAAGTGTTATAATGTACATTGATTTGTCTTGGTATAAAAGCTGGGCTACAGCAAATAATCTGCTCAATACCACAGATTTGCTTGTTAGTGGTTTGACCTTTACCAGTTGACCATGTCCCCTGGTGGCTGAAGATATGTGCATCTCTGATCACGGGCAGCAGTAGTTGGAGAGCATCATAGTCGTGTGTTGAGAAGAATTCTTTGGGGGTTTGGATAACTCACTTCTGAAAAACAGGGTTGCTGCGTTCAATATCCTTAAACAACCCTTATTCATGGTCCTTTTGAGCTGGATGGGATACTCGATCTGAACAAAATTCTAACTGGGCCCCACCTGCAAGGTCATGCGCTGTTTATTTTAATATGAGATCACCATGCCGTGCATATATTGTTGTGATGCATGTATCTGGTATAACCTTATAGAACGGATAGACATGATGGGTATATTGGGTTTCGTATATTTGTACCCCAGTGTCACTTTGATGGCATGTGCTGCTCTCTCACTCGATAATAATAATAAATGTCCTCATGCAGCACCAGGCATTGGCTCTCATGACTTCTGGTCTTAACGGATTAGAAGTGTCACCATGCACATATTTTGCCTTGCTATAAATGATGGAATACAACAAATATTCTGCTCAATACCACAGATTTGCGTATCAGTTGCTTGACCTTAACCAGTTGAGCATGTCCCTTGGTGGCCGAGGATAAGTGCATCTCTGATCACAATCAGAAATAGTGGGGTAGCATCATAGCTATGTGTTGAGATGAATTCTTGGGGAGAGGAGTGGGGTGAATAAATCACCCCTGGAAATATGGGTGTTTCGTTCAATATACTTGAACAACCCCTATTCAGGTACCTTTTGAGTGGGCTAGGCTGCTCGACCTGAAGAGAATTCTAACGTGCCAATGAATAATGATAATAATAATAATAATAATAATAATAATAATAATAATAATAATAATAATAATAATAATAAATAATCTTTTATAATTTAGGCACAAAGTCAGTATATTTGTGGGAAGAAATTTAGTCGATTGTATCAACATTGGTAATACAGTGGTACTTTACTTATTCTAACCTCGAAATTGGAGGAAATCAAGAGCCGAAAGAAATAACAAGAAATGATTATATCTAAAAGAAACAGAAATCGTTCTAATAAAACTAGTAACAAAAATAACATTGATATGTGAAGGATACGTTGAGAAGGCAACATTTAAGACATTCAGACAAACACATGACAAATATAAACACAAGATGGTGAAAATAGGTCAAGAGGAGAACAAAAAGTTCCCAAACTTAAAGAATTTTCCTCTTAAAAGAAGAAAGAAAAGAAAAATGTAGAAGCAATTGTTAACAATACTAAAGAAGAAAGGGAGATAATTACAAGCGATTAAGAAATTATCTTTGACAGTTAATTTAAATACTTAAAGATAAAAGTGTAATGTAATTTGTTTGAAGCGTTGCGTTTGTAATTTGTATAGGCAATGTTAAAAAATACTGTAACCAATGTAACTGAGAAAATGGGCAAAATATATAACGTGCCAATGAATAATAATTGCAAAGAGAAACAATTGTATTTCTCTATATAAGTTGTTTAATACTTCTTTTTATTTCGGGAATAATTCCACCTTCCCAAATATATAAGTGAAAATAAGGGAAATTTTCGGAGAAAAATGTTATTATCTGCAGGTTATTCTGGTATGTTGTGATCTCCTAGGAATCAGTATCTATTGATGAAGAATAACTATAGCCATATTTCCTTCTATAAGTTCCAGTGAGCGTAATAGGAGTCGTCGCAGTATTCCAGCCATCATTCTTTAACCCATTTATTAAAATTCATACCATTGACCTAATTACTTTATTTCGCATAGCTCATTATATATTTTATAATTATACAAAAATTATGCTGCCAGGCCTTGCACCCATATTTTTTAGAGTGATTATACAAATCCAAAACAAACAGCAAAATCTATAAAGAAACATCATAATATGCTCATTAATATGATAAAATAAACAAATATGAAAAGGGATGCCAGTTTCTTTGCACTTAATCGACTGTCCACTAAGCTCTTTTTTTAATTAGATGTGTTGTAATTAGCCTAATTGCTGATTGCTGATTGCGTGTGCGATGATCGTTCGTTGGCGATTAGGGTTTGTTTGGCGTTCCCTCGAATTAATCTCACAATATCAATGAATCATGTATGCATACGGTTGCTATCAAAAAAAAAAAGCCAAAACAAAACCGCATACATACAAACTGCTAGACCGTATTCACACATACGGAAATACACGCATACATGTGCTATATGCATATAAATGAGTTTGTGCGTGTGTGTGCATACGTGCATATACATATCAATATTCGCATGTATTTATGCACCTGCATATGCATATCTACATTTTATATGTGTATGTGCAAAGATATTTATATACGCATAGGCATACATACACATGTATGTATGCAAATGTCGATGCTTATAATGCAATGTGACTATATTGTGGATATATACGTCGGTGCAGTTCTGTAATCTAAGCAGTAGGTTTATGTATCGATTACTACTTCTCAATAATTTTTTGCGGTCTTCCTTTCGTACTCAGTCTCAGATGCAAAATTTCTGACACGCTTTGCTTTTGAATTTTCTTACAGGAAAATAAAAATAATATACACCCCAAAGGCTATTGCTGAACTTGTTATATTAATCATTCTTGTGTCACACATAAACTTGATGGCATTTTAGTAATGTTTTCAATAACAGAACATATGTGCAATAAACTGACTAATTTCTTTTTTAAGATATTAAAATGCTTGTCTTTTCTTCGTATTTATGTTTGTGAATAAAATCTTAAATCACATCAACACGATGTTAGGAACTAAATCAACTTTCACAAAAACTTTTGAGCAGCTGAAAGGTATTCCTCTTTGATAAACTAATTCTTTTCAAGTAGCAGATCCTCTTGTTTGGCTTTAATCTAAGAACATTGCCTATAGAAGGCAATTCTTTTTCGTCATATGATTTCAAACAATACTTGGAATTTCTAAGACATTCTTTTCAATTTACTGACATTGTTATATTTTGAATTATGTAAAATAAAAGCTTGAGTTTCGTCAAGAGCTGTCAAAGATTCAACTATGACAAGAGGTAAATTCTTTTTATACCTATTTTATTTATTAAAGAAAACATTTCAGAATTTTTATTTTCTAGCTTTTCCTTTTTAAATTGCCCTTTGTATATAAAATGATATCAGTGTGTCTGTATATTCCAATATTTTTTTCCTTTTTACTTTGTATCCATCTGTTCATGTTATTTAGGTGTTGAATCGTGTAAAATATTCCATGTTAGGAAGACACAATTCATTTATAAAATGCAAGAAACGTTTTTCATGTTTCATGACCACAATATAGCGCTTATAGCTTGACATCCAACTCGCTTCGTCGGGAGAGTTAAGCGCCTTCGCTCCCTGTTTACGTCAGAACAAATTTCTTAAGTATGTCTGAAATGGTTAGCTGTATAGAAAATTTAACATTTCGATAATTGTATCTCAAAACCTGTTTCAGCTATGCCCTTCATTTAGTGACGTGTGGGTTTCCTAATCACATCACATTTTTGCTATTTTACAAGTACTATAAGATCTATAGAACACCCTACAATAGAAGGAGCAGCATTAGTATAAATCTCTAAACGAATTTCTTGTTGATTCTCATTTTAGAAGGTGTTTATTGAAAGTATGAAAAAATATCTTCCTCTTTCGTAACATCTAACATTACATTGCAATATAAAACTGGTTTATTCTTTCATCCCTATCAATAAAACGAATGTTAAAAGCTGCCCTGTGTTGATAATATCTGTTGATTCATCAAACATCAAAGCGAAATTTGAATGTTATGACAGCATGTATTTCCTGAAAATCAGTGGAGGATTCCAAAATGCGCTCACTATTTTAGTGAGAAATTGTAGCTGTTTCTTGCTATATTTATCTCTTAGCATTTTGTTTTAATTCCTGTGCATGGAAGGCAAAATATCTGACTTGGATTTTGGATAAAACAAATATAAAACAATGCATTTACGAAACTGGTGGAGAACGAGGAGAGGCAAAACTGGGTATAGGAAACTAAGGTTGAGAAACAGAGAGAAATTAGAAGCAGAAATAAAGGTTATTGATATGAATGTGGAGCAACATGCTAGGAAGAAACTGATAAGAATAAGAAATACATTAAAGTGTGCGATAATCGGGTCACTCACTTTCTTCATTTCTGAAAATGCTTTAGCTCCTAGAAAGTTAGTGACTTACCAATGAAATATATTGCTTGCAAGATGATAGGACTACATATGCTGCTTTGGATTGTAGAGTTATTTTTTAACCACTCTTCGTAAGAGCATTCTCTCACAGAGATATATCTACAACGCCCAAGTGCCGCTAAAGAGTTGAGACTGTAAAACCCGGTTGACCTGCAATAATTACATTACAGTAAGTTTGACATCAAGTATCAAAGAAGACTCCGGGAAATTGCCCGAACCCGCTGTCTCCTTCGCCTATAGTAGCTTTAAATCTACATGAAAGAGAAAGCGAAGAAAAAATAATTTTCGCAGCCCAGATTCTATATAAACACAAAGGTTTAAATTGAATGCACCAAGTAACAATGTCGAAAGACAGCAATAACTCAACTCCGTTGACAGAGTCCTTCAAATCCTATCCATTGCTGACAAGGAAAGGGCGCGTCTCGACGTATTACTATGGTGAATCCCTGATTCATAAGATAACTTATTCAATCCGAATTACAAATATGATGGTGATGAATAATGATCCTAGATGAAAGTACGCCTATTGACATGTGTATCTATGTATGTATGTTTATGTATGTATGTATGTGTGTGTGTATCTATCTATCTATCTATCTATCTAACTGATGAAAGGCAAAGACGACCTCGGCGGAATTTGAACTCAGAACGTAAAGACAGACGAAATAACGCTAAGCATTTCGCCACCTTACCAGTTAATATATTTACACATATTTACACATACAACGTTTCGATATACGTATGTATGTGTAAGTGCGAAATAATTTTTAACAGCAGCAAGCAGTTTGTAGTGAAGGCTCCAGTGATTCTCACTTGAGATAACCAGCATGAAAACTGCTTCGGAATGATAGCATTTTATGTAGTTATGGACAGCTTGCTCGGCTGTTTATATTCAAGAGGCGTGCTCGCACTTACCTGAACAGGAAAAATTAATCAGAAAGATCCCTTAAATAGGATTTCAAAATGTTTCTACTTGTAGGAAGGCGATAAAATCTAAGGACAGCAAGAGACTTTAAGTCACCTGTGTTAGATCAAAACCAATTACATTTTGTACCGAAGTCAACAGGTCTGTGATTGCAGGAACTACTCAAGAGATAATTATATTGCTGAATGATTTAATTGAGGAAAGGCGATTAATGCTCGCTTCCTGTCCCTAAATAATCAAGCAGCTTTGAGGTATTTTTGTCTAAGGCCATCGAGACCTACACACAATCCATAATGTAATAACAAGTAATTTTGCTTTAAATTAACTAATGAGATTGATGGATGCAAACGAACTGGAAAAAGTGGTCTTTTCAAATGTGAAGGCGCTTGATGATGCAATAAAGGAAAAGCATATTACGTAGCACTCTGCATTTAATGAATAACACTAGACCTTGACCATAATATCCATGAAACTCATATTCGTTCAGATTCGTGTTTAATTGCCCCCCCCCCCCTTTCTAGGGGCTAACGAGAATGTTGTTGAATATCCTTCTGATTGACAGAGAGAAAGAAAGAGAGAGAGAGAGAGAGAGAGAGAGAGAAACAGAATACAAAACGATAAGAATTTATAGCTATTTGTTCTTTATCTTTTACTTGTTTCGACTATTAGATTGTGGTCATGCTGGAGCACCGCCTTGAAGAATCTTAATCTAATGAATAGAACTTATTACTCATATTTTTAAAGCCTGATACTTGATTTATCGGTTTATTTTGCCGAAACACGAGATAAAAAGGTTGATACACTTTAACACACCAATACCGCTTGTCAAGCAGTGGTAGTCGCAGGGAACAAACAGAGCCACACAGACAAACACATACACATGCATGCACATAAACACATATTTATACATGTATTTATGTAGTATTATATTCTATATGTATACACACATACACACCCGCACACGCTGTATATGCATGCACACACACACACAAACACACACATGTATATATATGTATGTATGTATATTTATATATGCATGTATCTATATTTACAGAGCAAATAATTCGGTAGAAAATAATTGAAAGAAACCATAAACTCTATTACTATGCAGGATACAATCATTAAATTTGATAATAACGACATTAACAATGTAGAC
>NC_068993.1:57554113-57554921 GCF_001194135.2 Octopus bimaculoides
TATATATATATGTATATATATACATGTTGGTAAGTATAGGAGTGCGTGCGTGCGTGTCTTACTACCAATACCGTTGATAATAGATATCGTTCGTGAAACAGATATCCGTATTGGAAAATGTGCAAACATGCAATAAGATACAAACTGACATAATTTATTTATACGATGTGTCAGTAAAGACATCTTGTACTTATTCTTTTACAGTGCAACTTCAAAATAATTGAGAATGCTGATGTGTATTTCTTAAGCACATCGCTAAGACTAAATGTATTATATTATGGATTGCTAAAATTTTTGTTAGCTATGGTTCACCGTTTTGATTTTATTCTGTGTTGATAATTTCGTAGTAGATTTTCATCAGGTAGAATCCATGATTTTCTTTGAATTTCTGGGTTGCGGACAAAATTTTAATCTAATCCTGTTTAATAGTTCGCGTTATACTGTTATTGACAGAGGTCTTTTTTCTTCCTGAACGCCACTTGTTAAAAGATATGGGTCACGAAACATAACGCGTTCGACCGGAATTTGGAAAAAGTTAAGGGTCGCAGAGATATTCATTAGCAAGCATCAGAAGTCGACTCTTATCGTTTAATATTCCATTGAATGGATTTAATGTCATAGCACGCAAATATCTCGTGATTTATATGAATAACTGTTGAGCAGTTTTCGCGAAAAATACCGCGCAAAAACGAAAACGATTGCCCCTATCGAATACGAGTGAATCTTGATACGATGTAAATATGTACCATTTCTACAAACATAAGCTTTATGCGTGTATATATATATATATATATATATATATATATAT
>NC_068993.1:57556399-57556943 GCF_001194135.2 Octopus bimaculoides
TATATATATATATATATATATGTGTGTGTGTGTGTATGTGTGGGTGTGTGTAAATATATGTGTATGACATATATGCGAGTGTATTTGGATGTGTGCATATATATCCACATATATATATGAATATATATATATATATATAGATACGTATAAACACACACAGACAAAGATATATACTCTCATACAAATTTATATATATATATATGCTTACGCGTGTGCGTGTGTATGGGTTTACAGGTTTACCTGCGAGCACGTACATAAAAATATACAAACAGTGATAGGTGAAAAAAAATATATATACACATAAATTATACTTACGCGCATGCATCCATGTATGTATGTATGTATGTATGTATGTAGGTCTGCATGCATGCATGCATTCATGAATTATGTTTGAGTAGTAAGAGGCATAGGTGTGTATGTGTATGAATATGACGATTTCTGTCTGAATGTGTGAACGTTTCTACATAAAGCCATACTGACATACAAACACAAACACGCATACAGATACCTATATATACATGTATATATATATATATATATATAT
>NC_068993.1:57557483-57560611 GCF_001194135.2 Octopus bimaculoides
TATATATATATATATATATATATATATATATATATATATATATTTGTATGTATGTATATATGTTTGTATAGTTAGATGTTTATTTGTATGTCAATTTATATAAGCAATTTAATAACAAAAATTTAACAGTTTGCTAAATAATTTCTCAATGTCTTTTAGAATATATTTTAAGTCTAATGAAACATTTACACGTTGGGTGACCAGTGACTCCGCAATTTCGGCATAAGACTCTTGGAAACACACACACACACACACACACACACACACACACACACACACACACACACACACACACACACACATATATATATATAACAGGCTCACACTCATACATATATACATATATATATATATAATATCTATATATAAATATGTTTAAATCAATACTTATATCAGGTATACCTTTATTATTTGTATATTTTTGTACATTTATTTAAAACTTATAGATGAGTATACGTTTGCATCAATTCATATAGGTGTATACATTTACGTGCTCAGAGATAACTATACTCCTCTCGCCGTGTGTAAATCTCCATATGAGGCAGTAATTTTTCCAGCAAAATTTATTTTTCCATATATTTGACTTTCAAGTATATTCGACAAAATCTTGATTAACACGAGCATGAATACTTCTCGTGTCTAATTAGCCTATTTTTTGTATCACTTTCAAATGTCGCGCAATATGTCTTTCTAACATCGTGACTAGAATTGTTGGTACTGATTTCAGAAACCTTTTGATATCTCGGTTAAATAAATTTTGTCATTTCTAACTCTTTTACTCTCATGTCATGAATGCATTACCTGAATTCAGAAGGATGAAACAGGTAATCTATCCGCAATAGCCATTGACAGCAGAACGCCTGATTACAGGTAAAAAAGAAAGACTTAATTTTCCAGTGTAAATCTTTAATTATTTTTATGTATTTTTAACCGGGAAGGAAAAAGCAATCCTACGACATATTTGAATGATTCCGAGATAAGCGAGGAGAGTTAAAGTGAAATTGGAATGGCTGCAAGGGAGAGCTCTCTCATAAAACAAACAGAGAAACGAGACATGCAACATAAAGAATATTTCCCTTCTTCAGTTGTCCCTGTACAATCTACTCCGCGTTTGGAAAGGATTTGAACTCAGAATGCAGAGATACGAAAAGAATAGTGTAAGTCATTTGCTCCAATTCTCCTATAATTCCGCCAATAAATAGTCTTGGTCTAGTATATTTTATTAATCGATCTTGTAAGGAGGCCCCGCATTCTCTCCTGATGACCCCATACACTTGCTGGCTTCCGGTATGCGGTGTTCTCGACTGGTAGCACTTGCATGTGTGAGTGGTTTGCAAGACATCTTGGTCCAGTATTTTATTAATAGATCTTGTAGGGATCTATTTTGAACAGATGCCGCAAAGCCTCCTGTCCCATGCAGTAACGATTTTACCAATTTGCCACCGAGAAACTGCAAAATGACGAGCGTATGGTAAGAATACAATAAAAATTATGCGAAACTTGGAAAAGTACGAATAATTATAAGAACCATAAATGACTCTAAGGCAACAAGTTAAAAACTGCATTAATATAAGTTACACAAACAACAAAGAAGAGAATTAAAACCATGATTGAAATGGAGATACATTTGTCTTTGTCAAGGAAAATTGCAACCGAAAAAGAATTCCCTTAAGCACTATGATTATTAAAACGATAGCTTTAAGCATCTTTGCTTTTAAAGAAACTTTTCATACAGAAAGTGAATTCTAACAGCAATGGAACAAAATTGAATTGCTTCGACTTGTTATTTTTTTATCTGTTACTGGCTGTCCTCATTGGAGTGCGGCCATGCTACGACATAGCATTGAAGAATTTTCAGACGAACAAATCGACTTCTGTACATATTTTATTTTAAAGCCTGGTACTAATTCTACCTGTGTCTTTTGCCGAACTACTAAGTTACGAGTAGGTAAGCAAACCAATAGCATCGTTTGTCAAGTTATTGTAGAGAAAAACAAACACGCACACACACACGCACACACAGGCACACACACACACATACACATACATACAAACATTCCTTTACCGGGTTTGCATATCTTCTAACTAAATATATATACAGGACGGGATCCTTTCGGTTTCCGTCTACAAATCCACTGAAAGATTTTGTCGGTCCGCTAGTATAGTAGAGAAGAACAGCTCAAGGTGGATCTCAACCCAGAACCATGTCGCTGGGAAGCAATCTTCTTATGAAATAGCCTGCGCCTATATTAGAAAGAATATTGCAGTGGATTGGAATAGTAAAACAAATCGCGTAACATTTCTTCCGACAGTAAATACTGTTGTTGACTTACTTCCTAACAACAGTCCGTGGGTAGAGGTGATATTGTATTCTAACATATTCTGACCGAAGAGTAGATAAGTTTTCTGAAGCAAATATAATTTTAGATAAATCCACTGCACTTAATATGTTATATGAAAATGTGAAAATCATATTTTCTTCTCGAACATGACATCTCTTTTACAGCCAATGGAATCAGGAGTGATTGCTACTTTGTGCCCTTACGAGAAGTTATAACGAGAGAACATGCAATTCCATTGGTAGAATTTTGGAAACGATTTAATATAAAACATGTCGTTGAAGATAGTATGGTATCATAGAATGTAATGATAACAGCAATATAAGAATGGTCAGGAAACATATTTTACTGCGTGGTGCAAACCATTTCACTGCCTTTCACCACCAGGGCGAAATTATCGCTAAAATATAAAAAAGATCGTAACGGTACACAAGAGATGGGTTTCGATAAAATTCACGATATTTCATCCAATGTCTGTGATGTCCTTCAATCAAATGCAGAAAAGTTTACTTATCGTTAACTTCTTAATCTGGATCAAAAGTGTGTACACGATGAAGAAGACGATAAATTGAAAAGCAGCATGAAATTGAAAACCCAATAATAGGAATGAACGCAATAGAATTTGCTACAATGTTTATCGAATGTGAAATGTCCAAGCAATGAATAATGGATATCGACCCTAACGTCGATCGAAGCATGAACATTCACTGAAATTTGGATAAAGAATGTATGTATACATACATACATACATTCATACATATATACATATATATATGTGTGTGTTTATAT
>NC_068993.1:57560796-57565784 GCF_001194135.2 Octopus bimaculoides
TATATATATGTATGTATATATATGTAATCTTATAGTAACAAACTAAGAAAAGAAAGTATATACATGCATATATATGTGTGTGCGTCTATGTGTCCATCTATCAATCTATCTATATCTATCTATCTATCTATCTATCTATCTATCTATCTATCTATCTATCTATCTATCTATACATACATACATACATACATACATACATACATATATAACTTTTTCCCTATAAACCATCGTAAACTACAACAACGCATAATGTTTCATTTCTAGTCAGCGATTTTTGCTATCCTTTATTATTATATTACTTTCAACAAACACTATAAACAAAGGCTTTTAATGAAAGTTCAGCCAAGTGTTTTCAAAGTCCGTGAACCATACTGCTGTGCTCAGATCGCATTTCGATTAGCACTGTTTTTATGGAAGGAATTAACGGTCTTGATTGTCGGCTTACTGGGCATGTACATGCATTTGCACATAGATACACACACAGACACACGGATATGTATTCAGAAATATAAGCGTATATTGTTGCATACCTATATAAGAACATATATTTTGTTCGTACGTTTCTACACTGAAGTAGTACAATTTCCTTGATTGCTGTTTATGTACGCATGTAAGCAAGCACAGATATAGATTCTAGAGCAGCTTGTTCGGCTCTATGTGACATAATGTTTCGTAGGTTTCTTACAGAATCCTAGCTCGTAGAATACAGTTAATCAAATGCAGCACGTACAATGGGGCTACCGGAAACCGGGCGCTGTCTCTCCACTGCGGTCACATGGTGTTGCTAGATTTGAGATCGATATTCCAGCGACATCGGATGCAATTTTGCCACTGGACTATCGACCCCACTTCTAAAAACACGCTTTGACCGACGGTAGCCTCGTTTCAGGTAGCCATATTGGTCTTCCTGCATATCTCCTGTCAAGTCCATACTTATTGCAAATTGTCCAATGGACAAGCCTTGCTATATTGTCGTGGCATCTCTTATATTCCTTCTGGGCTAGTGGCGTACATTGGCTGGTAATATGCCATACGGTTTGACCATTTTGTCCACAAATTCTGCACTTAACACTTTCTGATGTGTTGTCTATTCTGTATCTTATGTAATTTCTTCTTCTTCTTCTTCTTCTTCTTCTTCTTCTTCTTCTTCTTCTTCTTCTTCTTCTTCTTCTTCTTCTTCTTACTACTACTACTACTACTACTACTACTACTACTACTACTACTACTACTACTACTACTACTACTATTATTATTATTATTATTATTACTGTTATTGTTATTATCATTATCATTACCATTATTATTATTATTATGTTTATTGTTATTGTTATTATCAATATTTATAGCATCAATAAAAATATAATACAACATTAATTACATCAAGTTTCATATCGTGCAAAGATGGAAAGCAATGTTCACATTTTCTTTCTTTCTATATACAAACGAAACGTTTATATCAAATGAACCATGATCAGGGTCATGGGTCCCATATATAGAAAACGTCCGGTTGGCCTTTCTATTTTAACAATAGCGGTCTGTCGAGATAGGAGACAATATATACGTTGGACAACATCCTCGATTCTATTTATTATAAAATGAAATAATACGTGAAGCTGAATGATAGTATATATGTACATTGTTTTTAATGAGGACGTAACATATAGAACAATAGCAGAGCAGGTAAATTCCGAAAGGCAGAATAAATAATGCTGTGACTTGAATGAACCTTTTGTAAAATATCCGGCATTCTGTATATCTTCCGGTTGATGTAATTTACGATCAGTAGGTCAATCGGGTGTAATTATTTGCTTAAATTCGTTCAATTATGACATCTTTTCCTTGTTGCAGTCCCGGTTGTTTCCGGAATATTAATAAAACTTTCACTATAATCCACCCTTACGCATTTTAGTTAGGTTGAAGCTTTTATAAATATTCAACTTTAAAACTTAATATCATAAACATATTTATTCTGTGATACATATTGAGAACTATGTTGCCAGTGATATTACTTCGTTAGTCTTATTACTTTGTGTGCTTGTGTGTTTTTATGTGTGTCTGTGTGCAGAAGTTTGTAGAATATAGACGTTATATATATATATATACATATGTTATGTAAAACGAGACAACCAATAAAGAATTCCAAACAGATATGGTTGCAATTTTTGATATTTGGAACTGTTAGAAATCTAAACATTCCCAGGTGAATTGAGGATCAAATGCCATCATTCTCTCCGGATGGCACACTTATACATGAAACCCATTCTATGAACATTTACCTAAGAGCTATATGAGTATCTCTAACCGTATGAATGTCACTTGCAATAGAATTCATGGATTATATTTAGGTATCATATCGTATCTTAATATTAACTCGATTCCGTCGGTCACGAATGACCATGGGGGCACTTAAGAGGTTCCCCTCCGGGGTTAAGTCTGGGCGGAAAGTTGCCTCACCGGTGAACAACCTGTGGTTGTTTTTTTTTATTGAAGACCAGCAGTCGTCCAAGCATACCAGCCTCCCCTCTTCACGCCACCGATGTTATCCAGGGGAAAGACAAAGGCTTATACAGGTTGGCACCTGTGACGTCGCAGCTCATTTCTACAGCTGAGTGAAATAAATGTCTTGCTCATGAACACAATACGGGATTCGAACTCACAACCTCACGATCGCTAGCTCGACGCTCCTACCAGTGGGCCATGTGCCTTCACAACTTAATATTATTATATTGATAAGTGGGAGGGGGTTGAGTTGACAGAATTGTTAGCACGCCGGGTAAAATGCTTAGCAGTGTTAAGTCCGTCTTCACGTTCTGATTTCAAATTCCGCCAAAGTTAATTTGCCTTTTATTCTATCGGCATCGATAGAATAGATTCTAGTTCAAAACTGAGATCGATATAATCAACGTACTCCTTCTTCGAACTTGCTGGCGTTGTGTCAAAACTTGAAACCGATATCATTAAACTTATATATAAGGTGACGATCAAGCAGAACCTTTAGGACGCCGGGGAAAATGCTTAGCAGCATTTAGCCTGTTTTATTCGTTCTGAGCTCAAATTACGCCGAGGTCGATTGAGCCTTCCATCCTTTAACTGTCGATAAAATAAGTACCAGTTGCACACTGGCGTTGATGTAATCGACTTACTCCCGCTATCGAAATTTCTGGCATTGTGCCAAAATATGAAATCAATATAACGCTTATAACTGATCATATTCTCTCTACTCTTGCTTATCCTCAGTTCCAATAACAAATACCGATTATTATAATTTCGTATAATCTATATTTTATATATAATTTAATTTAATAACGTTTGCAATTTGCTTCTAGCTTTAGTTGATATCTTTATATTATTTCCATCAGCCTCCCGAGTTACGGATTTTATAATTCTTTATAATTTTTATAAGTTCATTTTTTAAAAAATTCTTAGACTTGCTTTATTCTAAATAATTTTGTGACAATATTCTTTGGTAGAAACGTTACGTCTCATAGATTTTTTTTTTCTTTCTGTTGGGATTATTGGTTCCATTTTTCCGACTCTTTTATTTTCTAGCCTTTCCACTTCTGCAACTTTTTTTGCAACCAGATAACAAATATCTAGACATTTGAATATTTAATCAATATAAAATTGTAAACTCATATCTTTATGGTGGCGTTTCTTAATCGAGATTCTCCGGAACCTTAGGTTTCCGGAAAATGTTCCTAGGGGTTCCACGAGAAAGAGTAAGATGATTTCACGATCGTTATGTTACTATACATGCGCAACATATTATTGGTTATTGTAATATAGACATCATCTTATCTAACCTATTATGTTATCAAAATATATAACCACACACACACACACACACACATATATATATATATGTGCATGATATTTACTACGTGAGTTACGATGAAAAATATGAGAAAGATATGGTATTTAATTTTTTTTGTTCAGAGTTTCCTTGAGACATGCAATTTATTTTAAGGGTTTCACAAGGGTAAAATGGCTGAGAAACACTGGTCTATGGTGACACAGATTATTTATATCCGTAAGCGGATACAGAATACTTTCATTAATCCAGAACACACATGTATTTGTTTATTATTATAACTTCTTCCCGCCAATTTTTTGACCTCTTACTCTATCTGATTGATCCTATTCTGTTTCTATTCATTCTTTTCCTTTCCCACCATCTCCTTCATTTCCCACCTACTCTCCTGACGTTTCCCAGGGAGCATCATTGATCTGTGATTTTCAGTTGTTATCCCTGAATTGGAATTACCCGCATTCTTCATTAATTAAAGCTAATATTTTATTAGTTCCGTAATTATTAATCGGCGAACTTTTATCCAGATTAATTAAATTAACGAATAAATAACATGGGAATTAATTAATCATGTCACATCTCAATCTATCAAACTTTATAGGAATATAACGTAGCAAAGGTAAATGTCTTTTTAGAACACCGACGACAATTGTATTTGAACACGTTTTCATTGGGTCAAATGTCATGCTTGTTACCTGCTATCTGCCGTTATACAAGAACGTTTTCCCACCAACATTGTTTAGCAAAACGGTTGGTGGGTTTAATGACGCGTCTGGAGTAGGAACGCCTCTAAGTCTTCTCTAGTTTTATAGCCTCATTCGACTACCCAGCCTCGTTGAATGACAGGTTGTAGTCACACGCACATTGCGTTTCTTAAATGGTGTACCAATTTCATTTTGTATACCATTTTGTGATTTTGTGATTGATGAATATGTCTCTGCTCGCTTGTTACTTTCTACTTAGCCTGACGAGTTGAGTTTTGCGCATCATCTTACGTAGTCCGACCCCAAGACTTATTCTTTGGAAGCCTAGTAGTTATTCTATCGGTGTCTTAAGTCGAACCGCTATGTTACGGGGACGTAAACACACGACCATCGGTTGTCAAGCGATGTTGGGGAGAAACACAGACACACAAACATGTACACAAACATATATATATATATATATATATATATATATA
>NC_068993.1:57565981-57568712 GCF_001194135.2 Octopus bimaculoides
TCCGTTTACCAAATCCACTCACAAGGCTTTGGTCTGCCCGAGCTATAGTAGAAGACACTTGCCCAAGGTGCCACGCAGTGGGAATGAACCCAGAACCATGTGGTTCGTAAGCAAGTTACTTACCACACAGCCACTCCTACGCCTTTTGTATGTTATTATCTTATGCATGCTATTATCTAATATGTAGCAATATTATATAATCCAACTACATGTTTTTATGATATATCTATCTATTTGTCTGTCTGTCTCACAGAGAGAGAGAATGAGAGATAGAGAAAGATAGAGAGAAAGAGAGAGAGAGGAACTTTCAAAATTTATGGCCATCTAATTTCACTTACTCAGTATTGGTCATCAGATATACCACGCAATCGAATTGGAGATCAACTGCATGTTTGAGCAATTTCCTTAATTGCATCACCTCTCCTCCAAAAAAGAGAACTTATCTCCTTCTGTACCCAAATCCCGAGTCTCCCACATTCCAGTTCATTACATTAGTTTGTTACTGCAAGACACCAACTAGAAATAATTTGGCGGCAGAAAAATATAAGCAAACTATATATAGGAGAAATATTATTTTATTTCTCGCAATAAATACAGGAGACAGCTTCAGAAAATTTGTCGTCATTTCAGATTTCCCCGTTGATTAAATTTTTATATTCTCTTCAATATATAATTGTTTTCCGTTAACATTTTACAACTCACTACAAGATGTGTCTTGGCGCTAAGTTTCTCATTTTTTTTTTCTGTCTTAATAGCAGCTGTTACTAATAATATTGAGGATTTTATTTTCTTAATAGGTGAGCAAGTGAAAGAACGAAGGGAAATGTGAGAAAGGCACAGCAAGAAAATGAAGAAAGCTGTCATGGTGGCCTGTAGCTCCATCTACACTGGTGAGATTGACTCAGTTGCTTGTTTCAGTTTCAAGTTTATATAGGTAGATATATGTATGAAACATATGGTTTTCCGAGAAGTTGGTGGCGGAAATAGAAGATTGTTTTCAGATCGCTGACTACTTCGAAAACTTGTAACAGGGTGAACAAAGCCAAATGTACTTAAAGGGTATTTGGTCGAGTTAAACATAAGAGTTGGAAAATGCTGAAAATTCTGAAAAAAAAAAGGGAAACAAAATTTCAATAGGTAAAGTGTTTCGAACTGTGTAGTAGTAGTCTTAATAGTAGCAGTAGTAGTAATAGTAGTAGTAGTAGTAGTAGTAGTAGTAGTAGTAGTAGTAGTAGTAGTAGTAGTAGTAGTAGTAGTAGTAGTAGTAGTAGTAGTAGTAGTAGTAGCAGCAGTAGCAGTAGCAGTAGCAGCTGTAGCAGCAGCAGCAGCAGCAGCAGCAGCAGTAGTAGTAGTAGTAGTAATAGTAGTGGTGGTAGTAGTAGTAGTGTACTACATTACTTTACGTAATCAGAAGTACCGAATTTTTATCTGACCCCCTCCCCCCTAGCGATTTTGCCAATCCTAGAAGTATATGTGCACAATTATATATTATCAAGGTTGTTGGACTTATTCCATCGTCCAGATTAACGCGACTACCTGTCACCTAGTATGTCTTTAGCAAGCCTTCTAGCCAGGACTCCGGTTTGAGGATACTTTCCTCCCTCCCTCCGATTAATCTCATAGAGCCTGTAAAGAATGCTCATTGCCTTTCCTCCTGATTTAAGATATTAAAATATAAAAAAAGTAGAACTGCTTCTGGTACGTGTCAAGGCATCGAAGACTGGAGGTAAGAAGATAGCTAGAATCAGAATGGACGTTGATAAAGTCGTGCAGAGATGTTGGTGTATTCAAACTCAATTTCACACTACACAAGAACTGCAAGAGAGATCTTTTTGTCGAAGAGGAGACATTTCTCTTTACTAAATTTCACTCAAAAGTATTTACTTGTCTCGAAACCATAGTAAAGACACTTTTCCAAGGTGCTACACGGTCGGATTAAACTCGATTTGAAGTAGTTACTAAGAAAGCCTGTAACCTACACACCATACCTACATCAATATCTTAACAATGGCAAATAGAAATGCAAGATGTTTTCCTGCTGGTAAGTAAACATAAGCAGCCATCTTAGCAAAACAGTGACGTTATTCGAAAAGTAATTGCAGCAGTTTATAAAATTAATTACAGCTGTGTTAAATGCTGAATTGTAATGTTGCGAATTCAAAATAAGAAAAAAACAAATACATTTCTAAATATATACAAGCTGCACTAATCCAATTCTTAGCATGCTAATTCCTAAAACTAAAAAATGGTGTTAATGTAAATTTTAGAAATCGCCCAATCCACAAAAATGAAATAAGAAAGAAATAACAGCGTCGCATGCAACATAGTTATATAACAAAAAATTTAGCAGTGCTAATGAGGAATGTTATGGTGAGGATTCTAAATCGATAACGTTTGGAAAAACTATTCTGAAAATAATGGAATCACAGTGATTTCATTCTGCCCCTACAAAAGTCTCTGAAATTTTAGGAAATTCTAAAATAGAATTTAGTGAAACACGAAGAAAATCCTGACATTGTATTCTAGTTGGGAATGAATCTCGTGACAATTAATCAAAATCTTGCTGTCTGTCGTTAGAATTCTCTGCATATGTATACATATATTTAAATATGTATCTATGTGTTTGTGTGATGTTTCTGTGAGTGTGCGTACATGCAATGTCGATACGTATGTATATGTATATGTGTGTGTATATGTATATGTGTGCATTTATATATATATATATATATAT
>NC_068993.1:57568797-57569526 GCF_001194135.2 Octopus bimaculoides
TATATATATCTGTATATATATACATACATACATACATACATACATACATAAGATTTCAGAAAAAGTACTTGATACAGGCAAAATATTGAAAGAGTGATTTTCGTAAATGTCACTAACGATTGCAAAAATAATTTTTGTAAGGCAGAATGTCAACGAATAGCTCCAAACCATTAACGTCTTTACGGCCAAAAACTGAATATACATTACATATCTTGAAAATCAAATTAATAATATCAGGACTTCAAGCAAAATATTCTGGTCATATTTTAAAAACTATGTTCTAAACCTGAGATTGAAATGTTAACTTAAGTTGTGAGGGCAATTTTACTGTCGATCACAAATTCATATTTTCTTTCCGTGGAACCATATATATGTTACTGGGAGCCATGATAATATTATATGGCGCCTAATTCATGTCGTGTGTACCTCGGTTGAGAACCAATGTGTTTTCTGATGAGGGACCAACAACACTACAAAACTCCATCACACATTTATTGCCACGTGTGAGAAAAAAAAAGAAAAAAATCATTTTCTCTGCTAAAGCTGGTTTGTTTACTTTCTACAACGAGATTAAATTCTATGTTTTTCAAAAATGTTTTACTTTGCACATCATTTCAAATTATTGTAAAAGTGTGTACTGCATTATTAATACGTCTTTATATATACAAACATATATATATATATATATATATATATATATAGATATATATATATATATATGTATATATA
>NC_068993.1:57570234-57572739 GCF_001194135.2 Octopus bimaculoides
TATATATATATATATGTGTGTGTGCATTTGTATTTTTGTTTATAGTAATACACATACGCATATGCTTGGTGTTAACTTTTTCACACAAACAACATTAGAATGTTCAATACATCTGGTGGAGTGAAATATTAAAAGAAAATACTGTTTTAGAGTCCTTCTATTGTAACTTGAATCTTCAGATTTTGAACTATTTGAAATTTACTACGCAGGTAAGAATACCAAAATATAATCTAAATAAGACGTTCACCTCTAGTGTGATCATGACATAGGAATAATTGAAACTCATCCAACAAATTCTAAATATAATAATTAAACACATTGTAAATACAATTTATAAAGGTAAAGACTTCAGGCTCACATCATTGTTCATAAAAATAGAAAAAGAAGAATATAATACACTTTCTAATTATGATTGAAATTTGAAATAATATGGTGTATGACTTCAAACGGAAGCAGTTTTAAAGATATAGGTATAACCCATAGACGTGCAAAGTGGTTTTTGCACAGCTGAGAACTATTCTATACTGAAAAATGAATGAGCAAATTCTTTGAATCTCAAGTCAGAGATCCTCTGCAATCTCTGTAGGAGTTCTATCAAAGTAACAGAGCTGATGAATACATATTTATTTACTAAATGGAATCATATTCTCTCTACCTCCACCATTTTTTGTATCAACATGTCTATCAATTACATTACTAATCCCTGCTGCTAACACAATGTACATATAATTTTAAACTTTTATACTTCCTCCTTGATTTTTCGCTGCTTAAACTATTTAAGTTTTATATATTCGCAGGTTCCGAACAAGGCATTGGCTTGTCGCAAGATTACTCTTACATATTTTCCAGCTGTATGGACTCGAGCAGCGTAAAATGAAGTGTTTTGCTGAAGAAAAGAACACACGACTCGGTCCTGGAATCGAAACCACGATCTTACGGTCATGAGTGCGACACCTTGTCTACAAACCTACATTCCTTCAAACATACACGTGCACCCACACACACACAGAAATTCTGTCTGTCTGTCTGTCTGTCTGTCTGTCTGTCTGTCTGTCTCTCTGTCTCTCTCTCTCTCTCTCTCTCTTTCTCTCTCTCTCTCACACACACACACACTTAATCTGGTACTCCATCGTTTACGACGACGAGTGCACCAGTGATAAGACCAACGAAACGGCCTGCTCGTGAAATTAACGGGCAAGTGGCTGAGCACTCCACAGACACGCATTACCTTAACGTAGTTCTCAGGGAGATTCAGCGTGACACAGAATGTGAGAATGCTAGCCATTTCACGTTCAGCTACAATTCATTTTTGCCCGCTACGTGCAATGGGGCAATGTGAAATAAAAACACGAACTCACGACCTCACGATCGTGAATCGAATGCCCTATCCACTAAGCCAGGTGCATTCATCACAAAAACATTACAAGAATTATATGACATAAGCGTCACAAGGTGGCGAGCTGGCAGAATAGTTAGCACGCCGGGCGAAATGCTTAGCGGTAGTTCATCTGAGTTCAAATTCTGCCGAGGTCGACTATGCCATTCATCATTTCTGGGTCGATAAATTAAGTACCAGTTGCGTACCGCCCTCTCTCAAAATTTCGTACCTTGTGCCTAGAGTAGAAAAGACTATACATAGGAGTACCTGTTTTTGCAAGAAGCTTGCTTCCCAATCACACGCTTCTGTGCTCAGCAACAATATGCATGCAGCACCTTGGGCAGGTGTTTCTATGTAGACCCCACGCCGGCCACAACATTCCGAATGCGTTATTTTGATCGAAACTGAAAGAAATTGATCGTGTGTATATACATAGAATATGTACTAGGCTTACAAAGAATAAGTGCCGGGGTCGATTTAGTCTGCTAAAAGAAGTGATCCAGCATGGCCGCAGTCAAATAACTGAGACAAATGAAAGAATAACAGAATATATATATATACGTGTGCGTGCGTATGTGAGTTTATGTGCATGTGTGTGTGTGTGTGTGTGTGTGTGTGTGTGTGTGTGTGTGTGTCTTTGTGTCTGTGTTTGACTCTAACTTGATGACTCAGAAAGTGAGTACCAGGATTTTAAAAACATAGATAAGCACTAGAGTCTTGGCCTAAAACCCTGCAAGGCTGTGCAGAGGCATGGCCTCATTCCAATGTCTGAAACAAAACAAAAGAAAAAGATGAAGTAAAGAAAAATAAACAAAAATGGTTTGTATATGTGTGTGAAGGTGTAGGTGGTGGGATGAGTACTTCAAAGCTAACCCACAGTCAAATATACCGAAATAGTCATCATTCATATTCCCTTTCTTTCTTTTTCTGAAATTCCACTAGACATTGTGGTAAGCTACCGCAAAAATTCTAGAGAAAATAACAACATATTTATATATGTTAATATTTAATTAAAAATATATGCAGACATAATATTTCTTATACACACCTCATAATACTACAACATTGACTCATGAAATTGCATGGTATACATACACATATATGTATGTATATATATATATATATAT
>NC_068993.1:57572967-57577805 GCF_001194135.2 Octopus bimaculoides
TCATGCCCACACGCACCCACACATACATATGCGTATATATATGTATATCCATATATATATATATATATATATATATATATATATATGTACGCATCTATTTATCTATATACCTATCGTTCTATCTATCTATCATCTATCTATCTATCTATCTATCTATCTATCTATATATATATTCTCACTTTCTTATGCATGCCTCAATGTATGTCCATGTGTTTATGTACGTATGTGTGTGTGTCTGCATGTACACACATACACACACACGCACACACACATAATTGATACAATTCATACTCTGTAAACTATACAAATATTCAATAATTTACGATTCACATGCATACACATTTACATATACAGTATCCATTCAATGCTGTCCCATAGAATACAGAACATACATCCTTTCAATCTTATATACTATATACATCAGTTCAAATATACAATTTACCAGATACAAAAATGAAGTGTATCTATATGTGTGTTTGTGTGTATGTGTGTGTGTGTATCCATACAATGACATACAAAGTTACAGTCAGTCAGTCTCATATAACACAATACATAGAAACATTCAATATTATATAATATGAAAAATATTGGCGTCTGACACACTGACACACACAGACATACACACACACACACACACTAGCGAACAGACAATCGCACACACATACACTCACGTACACACACAAACACACACACACACATACACGCACACACACTCACAGACACAGACACACACAGAGAAACACATACACATTCACGCACAAATAAACGTATATACACGCACATACAGACATACAGACGCTCACATACACATACACAAACACACACACACTGGTACATATATAAAGCATAATAGAAATATATACGTATTTCCATACATATATATACACATACATATATATACACATACATATATGCCATCTTGTGTATACATGTACATATAAGTACCTCCTTCTGTCTGTATTTATCTCCCTCTCTGTATCACTCTCTGACTCACTCACTGTATATACTGTCTGAAACTATATATATGCGTGCATATTTTTATACATAATAAAATATAGTTAAACAAGCTTCGTAAAAAGCTTTTCATAAAACCACCCTGAAATCCTAGCCAGCAATTGTATTTGACGAAATGTACCAAACGTGATTTCTAATTGAATTAACAGTTTCTGTTTTATGCGATTACCGTTTTCTGCAGAACATTGATCATTGTGAAAAAAACACTTCGTTGACGAATTAGATAAGAAAATGTTTTAGATAAGAAAATACTGTGATATTATACTTTATGATAAATGGTTTTCCATTGTTCTAAGATTCCTATCAATATAAGTTATCTAACGACAGTCGATTTTAAGATTGGCTCTCTATGTGAGTTTCAGCTAGAGAGAGGGAGAGATAGAGGGAGACAGAGAGTGCGAGAAACGAATGAGAGTCAAGTGTATGAGAGAGCCATGAATAGCTGTGTTCAAGCCGTATTGTACAAAATAACTCAGTGGTTACGGTTTAATGTATTGTTAGTAATAGTTGCATGGTTCATATATACATGGGTGAATGATCTTAATTCGTTTTCAAACCATAGAACGGTTTCCAATTACTGCTTCTCAATATTCCTGATGAAGCTGCCAGATTTTGCTTTTAGTAGTCATTTGCGAAATCTGCGAGTGGCACGCCAACGAAAAGTTACCTATAATATTTTTAGTAGGCGGCTCACCAGATGATGAGACATGTCTCAAGTGTCTCACTTCTCGAGAAAGATCACTTATGTTTAGTTCGAAGCATATAATACCGTCGTATTTTATGCTTGCACATTCAAATACTCTCTCAAATATGGCATATCAGAATATAACACGGTATGGTCGCACATGGAAAATCTTATAAAATAGATCTGGTCAATCAGATTTTATATATAGTGACGCAATGGAGAAGAATAGGTAAGTGTTTCCTGGCGGAAATAACAGTGAAATATCATTCAAATCAGACCATGGCAATACGCATAGTTCCAATAATATAGACGTCTCATTCATCCATTCTCGAACTGATTCGCTGAAGCAATAGTTTTAAATATAATTAAACACCAGAACTTCTACCCTCACGATATAACAAGTATACCACACCAGATTACAAACACTCTAGAGCCTTCTGTGATAGCAAATTTACAACGTAGACAAAGTCTCTCAAACTGAAGATTAATATTCGGGATGAAACTACTTGTCACTATTGCTTAATGGCGTATGAACTAATGTATTGTTTCGAGAGGACTGAAAAGATATTTATCTTTGATAAGAAAGCCTCTGCTTACAAGTTACAGTATGAATGGCGTGAACATGAAGAAGCAAGTGTGGCAGTACACAACGGAGGCCTGGGTAACACCAGAATGGTTAATAATAATGATAATAACAATCATTGTCCATATAACGAACGAATTCCCTAGACTTGCCCAAAACTACAACAGCTTTTGGTGGCAAGATGAGGTAGTGAAAGCGCTATTTTGGAAACTGTGCGAAAAGTGGGGTCTAGGAAGAGTCAAGACATCGTGTGAGCACAAAGAGCGGAAAATGGCGGAGTCGGAGACCTGCAAATTCCTCTGGGATATCCCAATCAAAACCGGTCTGGTGCCTAGAGCATAACAGACCGGAACTAGTGTTGGTCGACAAGATGTGCTATATAGTTGATGTTAGGTGCCACTTTCACCCAAAAATAGTCAAGTAGAAAGGCGAGAAAATCCATAACTACAATCCTGTTAAGAACAAAATATATTTCTAAGTTAGTACGTTAGAAGGAGACGAAAAGTGTGTGAGAGATAGGAGGGAGAGAAAAAACTATAGAGACAGACAGCGGTAAATTTAACGATAAAATAGAGCTTGCTGAGAGGGAATCTTTAATCCAAAGAGGAGTAACTTGTTGACCCAGTACGAAGTCCGCATTTCGACCGAGAGGTACTCATTTCTTGGAGTTAATTGGAGGACTTCTCCACTTTGATTGTCATCAAAGCAATAACATAGCAATGCTATTGCTTTGATGACAATCACGGGATATGTTGACTACTGAAGGTTTAAAAATGTAAATAAAGAACGCATTTCAAAATCATGAAGAAATGGTTAATCGTGGACAGAGTATAGCAATCAAGAGCAGGCGTGTTGGAAACCAATAAGTTGTGAGAATGTGAATTGATATGGAATAAAACAACAGTAAATTTGGAGCAGGCTCTAACTCCCTATCAACGAAATGGGTGGAATTTTCGGACACAGTGAAGAAAACCTGCAGCAACACCATCCGCTTATAAGAGCTGTATTACATTGCGGGACACAAGTGATCCTTGTAATTGGTAATTCACTTTTGAGAAGCTAGAATGTTCATATTTAGCTATTCTAGTTCTGAAAATTGAGGCTAGACTTTATTATACAGATCTAACGTCTGTTTTGTCCCTTCTATTTTTATGACATTTTAAATGTGAAAAGCGAGCGAGATTAAAGAATAGTTGGTAATATCGGAGAGATTCATGGGAATCTGATACACTATGACGCAATTTGATAGATTGAGATGGATTCTCGCAGATAGAGAATGATTGAATAGTTTAGCTGTTTGTGGATAATGAAAATACTATACCGACAAGATCAGTCACTGGTAAAAATTTATGACATTAATAACCTTTTATCCTTTATTCTGCCGCTATGGTTCATTGCCACATTACGTAAATACATATCATATAAAGGTAATGGGTAAGGTGTAGATATGATATAAACGATTTACAGAAGTCGATGCAATCAGGTATATTGCGAGGTATTGTCACAACCTGTTTGATTGTGATGTCGCAACGTGACACGGCTGTTTGATGTTCGAACAAAATTTCATGAACATCGACGTGACGATTGTTTCGATATAAAATATCGATAAGAGATAAATAGGAAGGAAAAATAAAATACCCAAAGAAAAAAAGAATCATTCTAAATGAAATATTTCTATGCTGCTACAATACGACTATATTCAACAATGGCTGCCAGAGAAGCGATAACATCCGACATGTTTCCTTATAAATGACTAAAATTAAAGACATAAAATAAAAGGTATTTATATGTAGATATATATCTGTGTACCAGCGTGACCTTAGTCGTGATAGTTGGAACAAACTAAAGGACTAAAAATATAATATATATTAATAGCAATTATTCATGTTAATGTGCCTTTTGACAATACTTGCTGTTATATTTCACGCACGTTTCATTAAATATAAACTTGAACAGAGGCCTCGCCATTTGAACTGCTAAATCTAGCAACCGAATTTCCTCACAAATTACACATAATCGTCTTGGGGAGAAAAACGATTACTGCCAAATCTTTAATTTACTCGGGCGTAAAGAAACTGACATTGCGGAGGAGAGGAGAATCTAAACACAAAGATAATCACTGACATACGTTTAGTTAGATAAAACTACTTCATTCTAAGAGTTTATCTCGCCTAAGAAATATGATGTGGCATGCCGCTCGTAGTCCCTGAATATCTCATGAGGTTGGTGATATTTTGTGGCTATTCGACTTGTATTTTTAGCTCACATTTTTAGCAATTTCATGTGCTATTTTGCGCCCTCATTTATGAATATTGCCTTTTTGGTTTAAATTGCTATAGCCACGTATATTATAATGTATTTCATATAATATATTAATATATTATGATATATATATATATATATATATCACTCCCGAACTATACGGTCGGTATATCGACGACTGTATCGGTGCCACCTCTCTCTCCCGCGAACATCTTGACTCGTTCCTCTCTTTCGTTCAATCTTTCCATCCTGCCCTCCACTTCCCCTGTACTGTCTCTGACACCTCTGTCCCCT
>NC_068993.1:57578464-57579286 GCF_001194135.2 Octopus bimaculoides
ATATATATATATATATATATATATATATATATATACAGAGAGAGAGAGAGTGAGTTCGAGAGAGGGAGAGAGAGGGATAAATATGCATCTTTCACTTAACACGTACCGAATTCATTCACAAAGCTTTGGAGATTCTGGGGATTTAGTAAAATTCGTTTGCTCAATGTACCGCGCAAATGAACTCAAGTGAAAACCGCTCCTTTAGAAAGCAATCTGCTTCACCATAGATCCAAGTCTACCCCAAATTTTGTGTAACAAAACGGATAAAATGTTTTTCAAGTTACAGCCGATTACTTCAAATTATTCCAAAATTCTAAGAGCAAAATGATACATGTAACTGACAGTGTATCAATAAATGTACTCTATATCAAATAACCAATAATCATGAATTAAATCGATTTAGTTCTTTGTGAGTATAGTCAGGGCTCTCCTCGGTTAAATATCAATTATCCAAATAAATTAGATGTTCACGTGTTCTGTAAATATAAACTGGCGAAACATTTCTGATATTACTTGAATTTCATTCTACAGAATTTGTAAATAAAACAAGTAATAAATATGTGAAGAGATGAACCATTTTGCGACTAAATAATCTAGCTTCGTGACAATCGAATTCAATGTTAACAAATTAGAAAGTGAAAAAGAAACATGGACAAAATAGTTATCATGTGTTTTCTAGCAATAAGAAATGAATTGGTGAATTCCCATTTGAGTAACCCCTGCTATTTTGGAAGTAATGCTCAGCAATATATATATATAGTGAATGTGTGTGAACGTGTACGTAGGTGTGCATATATATATATATATATATATATATATATA
>NC_068993.1:57580723-57581615 GCF_001194135.2 Octopus bimaculoides
TACGTAAAAATGAAATCAGGAATGAAGAAAATCAAAAAAGAAAACAAAAACAAAACAATATTCAATAAATAGATAACATTACTCATATACGCTCACCAAGAAGAATTGTTATTGTTTGTATTATTTTTGCCGCGCTGGGGGTAGCAATAGGCAGGAAGAATATAGAAAAAAAAAACACATCAAAACAAAACTCTCCTATCTTCGAACACAATGAAAGACCAGTTGACGAACGTGTGACAAACAATTCGCCATCGTAGTCACAATGAAGCTTCTCTCAACCCCTCTCTCACTATATCTACCATCTTTCTCCTTGTATGTGAGAAAGAGAGGGAGGGAAAAAGAGAGCAATGGTAAGAATGTAATTTATATACAGAAGAACACTCTCAACTTGAGGATTTCCTTCCACAATTGTACATAAACGATATATATGGTGCTCTACGTTTCCATTCTCTTATGTTACTTGTTCGATCTTACATTTATTATTATTATTATTATTATTATTATTATTAATATTATTATTATTATTATTATTATTATTATTATTGTTATTGTTGTTGTTGTTGTTGTTGTTGTTGTTGTTATTTATTTATACCTTGCATTGGTTTTGTTGTATTGTTGTGTGTGTTATGTGGTTCTAGATTTTCAGTGCATTCGGTGTTACGTTACTCCATATTTGTTATTAATATTTGCTGTTGTTGTTATTTTTGTTGTTGTTGTTGTTGTTGTTGTTGTCGTCGTCGTCGTCGTTGTTTTGCCGTGTAGGAATCGATGTATAATCTGATAGAGTTATGATGTGTACTTGTACACAACGATCTATCAATTTATTTATCTATTAATCTATTTATTACTATAAACCATATGAGAATAGAACCATAACGCCCCCCCCCGCCCC
>NC_068993.1:57582148-57583806 GCF_001194135.2 Octopus bimaculoides
CTTCAGTTATCTAGCCATTGAAAATTCCTATGAAAATGACCATTAAACAAAGGGAAATTACTGTGTAGGTGACCGTTATTAAGACAAAAGAGCTATTAGAATGACCGCTAAGTGAGGGGAGGGAGTAAAGGTACGGGAACAAAAAGTCCATAGTATTCGCGTAAGCGCACCAGTCCTTACATGCGCCTATATGTATATACTCATCCACCCTCGCTTGGAACTCGGAGTTTCATCATGGTTACCGAATAATTGTCACATATTTTTACAGATACAAACACACACACACACACACATATATATATATGAGTGCATGTGTTTGTACATATACATGTATATACGTGGAGGCGCAATGGACTAGTGATTAGGGCAGCGGACTCGACGTCGTAGGAATCAACTGGTGCCCTCCCCCACCATAATTTAGGGCCTCGTACCTAGAATAGAAAAGTATTTACACATGTATAATATGTATGTGTGGTCGTCTTCTCTCCATTTAATAATCAGTGCCGTTTTACATCACCGCAATATATATCTTTCCGGCAAATTGAATACATACCAGAGTAAGAAAAATCTTAGCACTGAGCTCAAATCAATCGACTTAATACCCTTCAAGGCGGTGCCCCAGCATGACCGTTATCTATTAATTGAAACAACTAACACATCATTTATATTGTTCTTCCACCAGCATATATTATTCACATAATAATCCTTTTTTTTAATAGCTTTAGGAACATCCACCCGTAATCCACGACTATTCCACAGCAATCTTACCGGCGTCCTTCGGATGCCGAAACATTGAGAGCTATCTACACATTCCTCAGCTACATGTGGACATTTCAAACAAACCAATCACGTATTCTATTACGTAACTGCTCGCAGTTATCCTAGATGCGCGCCCACGCATGTTCCACAACTAAACTCGAAACATTATTATCGGCTGCTACCGAAATCTAATCCATAACGAACCAAATGCGTTCCACAGATACGCACTCCATTACATCATATCTGAACCAGCGAGAGAACAATCGATAAGAGTTTAGTATATTTCTACATTGATATTGATGGCGGCGCACTCGATTATGTTGATGACGACGACGACGACAATAATGATGATGATGATGGAAGTGGTGGCGGTAGTTGTGGTGGTGGTGAGGATGGTGATGATGATTGTTGTTCTAAATATCACGACGATCACAATGATGACGATGGTGGCTGTGGTGATATCGATAGTGATGATGATGCCGCTGATGATGATGATTATGATGATGATGATGATGGTGATGGTGATGATGATGATGATGATGATGATATTGATGATGATGTTGATGATGATGATGATGATGATGGTGATGATGATGATGGTGATGGTGATGATGATGGTGATGATGATGATGATGATGGTGATGATGATGATAGTGATGATGATGATGATGATGAGATGGAGATGATGATGGTGATGATGATGATGGTGATGATGATGATGCCGCTGATGATGATGATGATGATGATGGTGATGATGATGATGGTGATGATGATGATGATGATGATGGTGATGATGATGGTGATGATGATGATGATGATGGTGATGATGATGATAGTGATGATGATGATGATGATGATGGAGATGATGATGGTGATGATGATGATGGTGATGATGATGA
>NC_068993.1:57586311-57586944 GCF_001194135.2 Octopus bimaculoides
ATATATATATATATATATACACTGACACACACATTTATTTATGCATATATATGTGTACGTATAAATCCATAATTGCATTTATTCTTCAATGAGTGGGTGTGTGTGTGTGTGTGTGTGCGTGCGTTTGCATGCATATATGTGGGTGTGTCTGGAAGCATATTTACACACAGTCCCATTGATAAACAGGGTTGCAGCACACATTGGATGCGAAATCTAAAAGGGAAACTACAGCCTCTCACGCACACATCATCACATATACAAACACACACACACACATACTCACTCACGCACTCACGCGAACATATACAAGCATACACATTCACTCATACCCGTAACTGAACATACACCTAGACACATCTTCATTCACATTTCAATTCATATATACATACATACATATAAATATATATATGTGTGTGTGTGTGTGCTTGTGTGTGTGAGTGTTTGTCTATGCATATCCATTTTTATATACGAATATATATGCATGTATATACATATGTATATGTATATACACATCTATAATATATACAGTTACATTCAATACAGGTGTGTCTATACATATAAACATATCTATATACACATATATATATGTATATATATATATATATATATATATATATATATATATATATATAT
>NC_068993.1:57587567-57589917 GCF_001194135.2 Octopus bimaculoides
CTGCGCCAACGTGTGAGTCAATCTTGTTGCAGCTTGGCAATGATTCCGTATATATTTACCTGACCCAGAAAACGAGAGCTGCAATGTGAAGGCCTCCACGAGTCGAGATGTAACCTCGTGCGTTGTCACATGAACAGCTTCAAAGAGGAGCCAAGAGACCCTGAAATCGCGATCAAGCTTCATCTGAAGTTATATTTCATAAAAAAAAATTTCTGGGCGCACTCCGAGTAAACAAAATATAGTGGATTATAAATGGAAACGTTTTTTTTAAAATTTATCTGCTGGATGTCGTCTGATCTGCTGTCGAACAACTAAAATTTTTGTCATGAAGAAATATTTGTCGTCTCGAATGCAAAGATATTCTGGGCAATCTTGAGTAAGTCTTAGGAGAAGGACGTGCGCTTTTTAGACAACAGTATGTTTTAAATATTCGTATCATCGGCGCACGGCATTCTGGTAGACCGGTGTTACGACCTGCTTTTTGGCGTTTCAGATTAGCCAAAGCCGCTGGATCTGTTTATTCTTTCAGCGAACAGAATTGCTTGCTGGTCGATGCTTATAGCTGCCTCCCAATCGATTTTTTTATGAATACGAATTATGTTAACGTTATGTGTGAATAATAGATTGGATGTTTAAGAGAAGAGTGTTCTTCAGCACAATTCTGCAGGACTAGAGCTCACCTACTGCTAAACATCAGAGACAATAGCATCTAATTACGGAACAATATCAAACCAATATGTAGACACGAATCGAAACTACCTGCGTAAAAAGAGAAAGAAAGAGTGTGGGGCAAACCACGACGCAATAGGCAGGGCATCACAATATCAGTTTCCATTTAAGCGAATTGCCTGCGACATTAAACCTGGGTTTGTCATCTCCTATAAAGAACACTCTATTTCTACGCATCTTACTGAATGTCTCACCCAACAGCTAAGATCTGTGTATTCTGAAGTACACAACACAGAATCAGAAATCGTTGTTGGTGTGTTTATCTTCCCGTAACATTGCACTTCGGCAGAAGCGACCGAAAAATAAGTAATAAGTACAAAGTTTACAAAGAATAAGCCCAGGGTTCGATTTCAACAACTAAAAGGCGGTGCTCCAGCATGGCCCCATTGAGATGACTGAAGTAAGTAATATATATATGTATATATATATATATATATATATATATATATATATATATATATATATATATATATATATATACAGAGAGAGAGGAAAGGAAAAGCGAGAGAGAGAGAGAGAGAGAGGCAAAGAAGCAATGACAGATTCCGGTGTTTGCTACTGTAATAGCCTCGGTAATCGAAACGTGGCAAATGACGGAGGAGATCCCCATGTATTCGATTCCACAAGCGGACGAAGCCGATGGTACCACACTCAGCCACCGATCAGCATCATCCTGCACATAAGAGGTGGTAGTGACACGTTGGAAGCCTCAGGAACGCAGATACCTTTCATATATATTTATTAGACACCGATATTGTGTACATTTTACTTACACTTCCCTTCACTAAAAAATACCACTCTCTATATCCATCCATCCATCCATCCATCCATCCATCCATCCATCTATCCATCCATTTGTTTCTTTGTCTATCTATCTATCTATCCATCTATCTATCCATTTGTTTCTTTGTCTATCTATCTATCTATCTATCTATCTATCTATCTATGGCGCATGTATGCATATATGTATATCCGCTTAGCTTTAATATTCACAGCAACGTGCATATACATACAGTCATTTATATGCATGTATGTGTATGTCTGTCTGTATGTATGTATATATGTATGTATGTATGTACGTACGTCTTTCTGAAGCTTGGTACGTATCTATGAAAAGAATGAATGAATACAAATATATATATGCATATATGTATATATATATATATATATATATATATATATATATATACACACACACATACACACACATACACACACGCACACACATATATATATATATATATATATATATGTATTTCGCATCTGTAATACCATGTGTAAGACTAAGCGTACGAACCACGTGTGCACGTTATGTGAAAAGTATAAAGAGACTTTAGTGGTGGTGAGGGAGGGAGATATATATTGTCAGTGGTTCCAATTTCGTCTGATATCTGTTTTGTCGTGAAAACTCTGGGGAAATAAGACTAAGAGGCATTTGAAAGAAGAAAGAATGATGCATGTTTATTCATCCAAAATTTGCTTCTTTCAATCCATCTTTCAATCTCAGACATTCTTGTTTCATTGCTTCGTTGTTCTCTTCATTGGTATCTACCTATCGTTCCTCATCTCTCTCCTTCTGGGTCATCTGTATGCATATGTAACTTTATACATACATACATAC
>NC_068993.1:57590892-57591671 GCF_001194135.2 Octopus bimaculoides
ATATATATATATATATATATATATATATATATATATATATATATATATATATATACACACACATATATATATATATATATATGTATATATATGTGTGTTTGAGTCTTTGTGTCTGTGTTTGTCCCCTCAAAGTCGCTTGTCAACCGTTGTTGGTGTATTTATATCCTTGTAACTTAGCCGTTCGGTAAAGCAAACCGATAGGTTAGGTACAAGACTGCCAATGAATAGGTCTTGGAGTCGATTTCATATATATATATACATATATGTGTATGTGTATGGGTGTGTGCGTGTGTTTGCGTGTGGTTGTACACATATTCGTTCGTAAATTCAGCAGGCTTTTTCTAGCAGAAATGGTTCATATATTAAAAAAAATAGAGATACCACTTGACTATAAGGCGGAATTATTGTCCAGCTTCAATGAGGGGTAAAGATCCCCCACCCGCCACGGTAGCTTCCAAATGCTTGAAAATTAAACTTTTTCATGTATCCCATTTAACTTCATGGATGTGATTGTCCCCTCTTACGCCATTGCTGGCCAGATCACGCTGACCGAATGACCAGCTTTGATTATAGAGAATCTGACCTACACTTACATTGTGAACATGTCTTTATTCTCTATATAGTTTGTAACCGATCACGTGTATATTTAACCTGCCTGAAACGCCAGCTTCCAATGGAATGAACCACCAACTGTTTTATATTGAAGAAAACTCTCATCTCAACATGTACTTTATTTTCATTTGCAAATACAAATATGTGTAAGTATGCATGTCTGTACC
>NC_068993.1:57592096-57592856 GCF_001194135.2 Octopus bimaculoides
TATATATATATATATATAGATGTGTATGTATGTATGTATGTATTTATATGTTTGTGCTTCTGCGTTTATGAGTGTCGTGTGCGCTAAACTCTCTTTCGTGAATTACTGACGTTTGTACAATATAAAGTCAAGATGTTATACAATAGATTTCTAGAGAATTTATAAATATGGTAAGAGATGGAAAAAAAAAGCATTAAGAAAGAGAGATCAAGAACAAAATGGCGATAAGAGAAATTAAATCAAAATGGAGAGAAATGGAAAAGAGAAGTTAAGGGGAGGAAGTATTAACGCAGAATACAGGGGGAGATAATGTAGGGGGAGAATTATTGAGAGGATAACTGAAAAAAATGTGATAGATTTGATCAAATATTTGATAGACATAGAGACAAAGGGAGAGAGCGAAAGATGTTGAGTAGTAAGGAAAGAGAAAGTGGAGGAGTAAAGGGAACGCTCAAGAGAGGGACAGAAGAAGGAGAAGGAGGAGGGAGAGGAGGAGGAGGAGGAGAAGAGGAGGAGACTGAGTGACAGAGAGGGAGGAGACGCTTGTAAAATATTGATAGGAAGGCAAGATGTTAAAACGATGTGACGAAGAGAGGTTAGGCTATAAATAGTGAAGGAGAGAAATAAAAAGAACTTGATGGGAAACGAGAATATGAGATGGAGAGGGCAAGCTGGGGAGAGAGAGAGAGAGAGTGTGTGAGAGAGAGAGAGAGTGAGGAATTGTACAAGAGATAGAGAGAGAGAGAGAGAGAGAGAGTGA
>NC_068993.1:57593334-57597085 GCF_001194135.2 Octopus bimaculoides
TGTCTTTTTCCTTCTCTTTCTTGTTGTGTAAGTATATATATATATATACTTACACAACAAGAAAGAGAAGGAAAAAGACAGGCATGTAGTTATATTGGGAGAAATGCATTGAAAACTCAAGTGAGGAAGTGACATCGCGATACACACTCTTATGTACATGTACAAAAACATTCAACTAATAATAGAATAAGAGAGAGACAGAGAGACAGAGAGAGTGAGAGAAAGAGACAGAGTGAGAGAGAAGGAAAGAGTTGTTAGTGAGAGTAAGGGAGTAGAAAAAGCATGGAGAGTTGAAGTATTATACATTTGTCATAAAATCAAAATATTTCCGACATATTCATAGAATTTATAAAATGTTTAGAAATCTAAAGTGTTGACGTCTTATTGATAGAACCGATGGTTGGTAATACCAGGAATCGTCTTACAGAACCGCATTAAATATAGTAGGGTGTTTTAGATTCATCCTTCGTCGGTATCGGAACCAATAGTTGTGCTAAACTGCCGGTTCTATGGTTTTGTTTCTGTTTCTCTCTTTTGGTCAAATCTATTTAAAAGTCTTAGCTGAATCTTATTAACTGAATGTCTAAATGACATACACGGTAGCTAGATAAAGGAAGAGACTTAAGTGAGAGAAGTGGTTTGTCTCCTATCATCTTTTGGCTCTCTAGATACAGGCCAGACATTTAACCATGTAGAAAAATAATGGTGGTGTGGGAGGGGGAATATGTAGCTCAATGCAAGAGCAGGGGGTAGTATAAAAGGCATGGCCTGCCCTCTCATCGTGGTAAGTGATTCTTTGATTAGTATAAACAAGTGCTGCTTAACTGGTACTTAATCTATCGACCCCGAAAAGATGAAAGGCAAAGTCGACCTCGGCGGAATTTGAACGCAGAACGTAGCGGCACACGAAATACGGCTATGCATTCTGTCCAGCGTGCTAACGTTTCTTATTTCTTTATTGCCCTCAAGGGGCTAAACATAGAGGAGACAAACAAGGACAAACAAAGGGATTAAGTCGATTATATCGACCCCAGTGCGTAACTGATATTTAATTTATCGACCTCGAAAGGATGAAAGGCAAAGTCGACCTCGGCGGAATTTGAACTCAGAACGTAAAGACAGATGAAATACCGCTAAGCATTTCGCCCGGTGTGCTAACGTTTCTGCCAGCTCGCTGCAGTCTAAAGTGTTTCCATTATTTTAATGCTTCTCCAAAAAGAGAATTTTCCGAGGCAACATCAAATCTTTTAACACAACAGTTGTATACGTTTCTAACAATATAGTAAGTACCGCGAGATAGTCATGAATGCCATATATTGCCTGTTCACTCATGCGGCAACATATTGTAGTTCTTCAAATTATGACATGTATGGCGTTGAGTTAACAAATACGAAAGATAAGTGTTGCAATAATTTGTTGAAGTTTATTTTATGTCAAAATTACTTTCTGAACGCAATTGTCAGTGTCGAAATCGGGACTTCCATGAATGTAGAAAGGAAAACCGTTCTAGACATTAATTGTACTCTTAGGCTTTTAAAGTCTCAACTTTTCACAACTGAAATGCTTTCATCTGTTGCACTATTACTCCGTTGGAAACCTTGTAATATCGCTTCCATATCCTATATAAACAGAAAAGAAAAAAAAAATAACATCCCTACATAAATTCAAAAAACCCCTTTGTGCGTAATTATAACAAACCTAATACTTGCCCTCTCAACATTATGTGTCTTTCAAATATTTATTATGTTATGGACTGAGAGAAAAAATGTTATATCGAAATTTCTAAGAATTCTTTGAAAAGAATAAAATATCACAACACGCATTTAAAACACTGAGAACGAATTCGCACCACTTCCTATCTAAATACCGCTGGAGTTTGGAGGATGATTTATACTAGTTATATAGATCTATTGGTCCGTTACCCAATTTGTGGCCCTACTTCATCAATGGCTGCAAATTTATGTGATCATTGTCTCTCAAAAATGTATAACGTCATATTATATCATTTTGCATCATTTAAAAATAAGAATTAGAATCGGTAAATAATTTCAGATAATTCCATCGAGATTTATTCAAAAATTTGAGACTATAGGTTGACTAAGTTTATTTCCAATACATTGAATTTCATATATCCTGAGAGATGATCATATATTGATAAAAGTGCATTCCGTAATATATCAAGTTTTGGTACGAGGTTTGGAATTTCGAGAGAGTGGTTAAATCGATTACATCGACCCCAGTGCTCAGCTGCTACTAATTTTATCGACCATGAAAGATGACAAGCAAAGTTGACCTCGGTAGAATTTAAACTCACAAAGTAAATTGGACGAAATGCTATGAAGCATTTTGCCCGGTGTGCTAACTATTCTGCTGTCTTGCCGCTTTAATACATTCAGTAAAATATCAACAGTAAAACATTTTTAACAATAGCGGCCTCTCTTCAATTAATGTGTTTTACAAACACGATAGTTAATGCCTGAAAAATATCCTGCATTTTGGCAAGTGAAGAGGGGAATATTACACGTGTACTTCGCGAGACAATTGAATAGATGACTGTGGGATATTTGTTCTAACAGTATTTTTCTTTCTTTCTTTTTTTTTTGTTTTTACAACCAATAAAAATTTCGATGACAAATCGTATTTCGGTTACGTTTACGATTTTCTTTCTTTATAGATTATCCCACTATTTCCCTAATTCTTTTGTCTGAACAATTGACAACCTGCAAAATGGAGGAACGCTTCAATGAATTTTTTTTGTTTCGATAGTATTAACGAAATTGTATTAAGAGGGCCAAGCGATTTAATTTCTGCGTTTGTATATCTAAGAGTGCACCATCCATACGTGTGTGTGAATAATTTATGTGTGTATATGTGTGTGTGAGTAATTTGTATGTGCGAGTCTATGTATGAATGAGTTGTGCATTGTGGTTGTGTGTCTATGCTTACATATGTTTCAGGCAAGTCAGGACACGAAGTTTATGGAATCTCAAACACACGCCAGACATTTTAATTCACTGGTTGTGTTATCACGCTCATCTGCAACCAAGAAAGACAAAAACGTCAGCAGCCTTCTTTTTTTTTTTTTTTCTTGGTGGCGGCTAAAAACGGAAACGATAGAATATCTGACAGAAGTTATCATTCTTCGTTTGCTATGGCGGTTGCATCGATCTCAAACATATGAATACTCGGTTCTGATTCCTGTTTTTCTGATCACGACCGCCGTTGACAGTGAGCTAAAATATTTCCGAAGGAAAGATGGCCGACGCGCAAAAAGACATAATATTCGATATGCAGCCCGCACCACTCCTATGAGCCATATAAATACACACAAATACATATGTACAAACACGTACATGATTGTATGCTCTATCTCTCTCCCTTGTTGAGGATTATAAGGTCGAAACTGTCTGAAATGGTACATTCATATATATTGGTGACATTGAGTTCATACATTCACCTTTCTCTTTGTCTCTCTCTCTCTGTACTTATTGTCTCTTTCTTCCTCTCACTACGTTTCTCTTTATGTATGTCTTCCTCTCCTCTCTTTAGCTCTCTTACACTTGATTAACTTTCTCTAAGATGTGTAATAATGTTATGATAGATATTGTTAACATCGAAGTGAGTCTTGGAATTCAGATGTATGTCTCTATGTTCTCCCCCTCTCCGTTTCTCTCTATATACCCCCTCTCTATCTGCATCTGTTTGTATCACTTACTCTTTCTCTCTCTCTCTCTCTCTCCCTCCCTCTCTC
>NC_068993.1:57597095-57598924 GCF_001194135.2 Octopus bimaculoides
TCTCTCTCCCTCTCCCTCCCTCCCTCTCTCTCTCTCTCTCTCTCTCTGTCTCATTCTGTTTTTTTTCTGATTTCTGTCTCTTTCTCAACGTTCTTCTGTTACTATTTCTACTAGTATCTTTTCCACGTTTCCTCTCTTCAAGAAACAACACTAACTCACAGTACATATTTCACAAACAACACACTGTCCTATCAGGACTACAGAAATGAGATAAAATTATTGAAATCTTGCTATATAGTTAGTCGAAAGAGAAAAACAAAATTTTTATAAATGCCAGAAAGCAGACTTGATGTCTATTCTGGTATTGAGGATGGTAAAGTTATATAATAAAACTAACTTGAAGGTCATAAACTTGAATATTTAGCCGAAAGAATGGCGAACTTTCGATTCAGCTTCTGAAATAGTAACCAATTGCAATTTGTAGTGCAAATGGTATATACGCGATATATAATACTAATAGAAAGGGGAATAGAAGGGTAGAATTAAACATGGATGCGACATACATTCGTGGTATATAGTTATGACCCATTATGTTCTAAGTTTGTATTCCCATTCAGATCAAAATAGCTTTCTGGGGACGTCAAAATAAAGTGAAAGAAAAATACTGCTATTAAAATTGTTCAAACGAGATACTTGCGAACCTATACTAGGCATTACAATTGTATAACTTGTTTAAGCTGCTGTTGTTCTTATTCTTCTTCTCATTATTATTATTATTGAGTGAGAGAGCAGTGCATGTCATCAAAGTGACACTGGGGTAAAATATACGAAGCCTAGTATACCCATCATGACTACCCGTCTGATAAGGGTACACCAGGCACATGCACCACTACCATATGTGCGCGACAAGGTGACTTCATATCAAAATAAACAGCACATGATCCTCGCAGGTGGGACCCAGTTAGAATTTTCTTCTGGTCAAGTAGCCCATCCCGCTGAAAAGTTCCCTGAATAAGGTTTGTTTAAGGATCTTGAGCAAAACATCCACGTTTCCAAACGTGAATTATTCAAACCCCAAAGAATTCCTCTCAACACATGGCTATGGTGCTCTCTCACTACATCTGCTCATTATTATTATTATTATTATTATTATTATTATTATTATTATTATTATTATTATTATCATTATTATTATTATTATTATTATTATTATTGTAGTAGTAGTTGTTCTTGTTATTGTTGATGTTATTGTTTTTGTTGTAGTTTTTCTTGTTGCTGTATTAGAAGGGGAATTAGAATCCTGGCTGTTACAGCAACATTGTAGGAAATAGCAGAAACAACAACAATGACAATATCACCATTTTACTTAGGATATGCTATACGTAGCAATAATAGTAGCAACGTTAGTATCACTACTACTACTACTACTACTACTACTACTACTACTACTACTACTACTACTACTACTGCTACTACTACTACTACTACTACTACTACTACTACTACATAATGCAACAATAATGTCAACTGCAGAAACAGCATCAATTTTAGTAATATATACAACAGCAGCAACAGCAGCAGCAACAGCAACAGCAGCATCAGTCACAGTTGCAATGGCAGCGGTATGAAGCAACTTCATTACCCACAACAAACATTTTATCGTTGTGTAAACAAGTAAACAGCTACAATGAAGCAATGAAATGAAATCTGCGCAGCTACATCAGCAGCAGCGGTGGCGGTGGCGGCGTTCTAAAGGAGACCAATAATATAGAAGAGTTGAATTATCAAGAGAGTTATCTCTATTCTCCATCTTTGCGACAGAACAAGATACAGATGACAGGTGGAAGCTAGAACAGTGAACAACAGGCGACTATATAGATATGCATACA
>NC_068993.1:57599207-57600994 GCF_001194135.2 Octopus bimaculoides
TAGAGATAGTTTGATGTTTTAACTATTTGAAGAGTAGAAATATGAAAGCGGAAAGCAACAGTGAAACATTGATGATGGAAGGCTAACGGACGAGTTTCGCGATGTATTTATGGAGAAGGGAAACCTCAATTAGTGTAGTGGTTTGTGGTGGTCGTTTTGTGGAATGGAATATATAACAAAGAAAGGAAAACTAAAAGTATCATGAATGAAAGGGAGAAGGTAGGAAAATACCAATGAGCAATGGCTTTTATTTACATTTGCTCATATTTTCGTCTAGAATATATATTGTCTCAGCCGCTAAACCGGATAAGAATAAACCACATAAGAATAAACCACAGAATAATATATTTGATTATGTGTACAATTTGTAGGGTAAAATTAATTTGTATTTTATATTTATGAATTCGAATTATAGCGAAGAGATATAATAAGCTAAACATAGTATATCTTTTTTGTCTTCCATAATTAAATACGTCTAAAATATATAGTTGGAAAGTAGTATAGTTAGTTAAATATGTAGAAATTTTAAGTAATGTATGAATTTTAAATTGACTACGACAAAGAACATTAAAATAGATGTGTTTGGAGGTTTCATAAAGTTAAATAAGCAGAGTTAAATTTATTTAGAAAATTATTACAAAATATATTGTAAGAAAAGCTTCGTGTTTATATAACTTACGTATGTATATCAGCCAAATATCAATACCACCTTTTAGAGGGTGATACACTGCACACAGCCTTTCTCTCGTTTCACATGTTCGCTTCTCTCACGAGAAAAGTGTTTCTGTGGTTCAATTTTCCTTCATATCCAGGTTTAATGCCAGTTCAAAGAGATCTGACTTGGCTGTTTGAAGGAGATTTTGATGTGGGACGGTCCTCAATAATAAAATTAATTGATATTCGGTCGATTCAGATTGACTATGACCCAGCGCATACATGTGCAACCTGGACAAGATGTGTTTTCGGTGGATGAGAAGTAGTTGTCCATGCATGCAAATCTCTCCTTTCACGCCACCAATGATTATCGATTGAGTGAAAAGGATACAGCTTGACACTCATGCCATCAATATAGTATATACAACAATGCATCTTTCTCGGACCTCCAAAAGTTCCAGAAATCCACCACCATCAATTGGGACTTATTGGAACTGTCAAAGTTGATCTCGGATGTATCTGAAATCGGAGAAGTGGCACGAGTCATTATATTTAAAAACTCTAAACAAGTCGTAATCTACAATTGCAACTTATCGCCACTATAACTTTAAAAGCACTTGTGAATGAAGTTTGTTTCTTGTAGGAACACATTTCCTTTGGCGTATCACAATATAATGCTGCCCACACTCAGTCTCAATACCTTTATGATATCAGACCAAATTCTTAGAAACGACATTTGCGTGGATCTGATTTAAGCAATCGCTCACCCCTTGAGACATTCATAAGGAGACACGATTGTGATGAGATAGTGATATTCAAGCAATGTCAATCCATCGACGGACAACGATGGAAAGAGAATTTCTACATGTTAAACAAAAACAATAACGTTGCGATAAAATAAACTAACTAAAGCGAAGTATTCAAAATACTTATAACAATCTATTACTCATTTACTAATTTACTTGTTTCAGTAATTTGACTGTGGCCATGCTGGAGTGCCGCCTTTAGTCGAGCAAATCGACAGTAGGACTTATTCTTTGTAAGCCTAGTACTTATTCTATCGGGCCCTTTTGCCGTACCGCTAAGTTACTGGGACGTAAACACACCAGCATCATGTCAAGCGAAATTGGGCG
>NC_068993.1:57602307-57603792 GCF_001194135.2 Octopus bimaculoides
AAGCTACTTACCACACAGACACTCATATATATATATATATATATATATATATATATATATAATGGAAATTGGCATGAAATAGCCATGAAACGCCATTGATTCGACATATATTTACACTTGTAGCACATTGCACAATATATAAAAAACCTGACGCATAATCAGTACCGAGAACATTTACACTGTATGATCACATTAGTTAACCAATGACTGTGGAAAAGCTTTGCATAGCAGACTACGTAGTTTTAAACCGAATCCTATTTAACTACACACACACACACACACACACATACACACACACACACATACACATACACACACACACACACATATATATATATATACATACATACATACAAATATATATATATACATATATACATACATACACACTCACACACACACATATATGTATATACATACAGATATGTATATATCTATACGTATATGTATGTATATTCATGTTTTTAGAATGATTGCATAGTTTATATTGATGAATGTATATAATGATAGTATTCCTGAATAGCGAATGAGAACGATGTACTTTGGAATACGCTTCCAATAAGTTACTTCGTATTTGAATTAAATTTTATGCTAGAACAATATCATGTAAATTGTTTGTGAATTTGAAGTTGAAAAACACAGTTATGTCCTTGTTTCTTTTGTTATATCCTTAACACTCATTAATTATAAATTATTAATTATTCTTCCCCCTATTTTTTTTTCTAAACTCATTAACTTCAACCTTTGTCTAGTATCCCACGTCGGGTCTGCGCAAATAATAATTGTTTCCCTTGGCACGTACATCTTTGATTAATTTAAATTTCAAATTAATTTCACCATTCAAACTGTACTTATACAAACTGAATACATACACAAATATTGAAAAACAGATATCACTCACATGATTCATCCTCTTCTCGCTCTCTCCTCTTCACGATGCAACTCTCCTCCTTTCGATTGTTCTACATTCTCTTGCACACAATATCTCACTGATTAAAGCTTCACCACCCCTCAATGATCTCACCTACTTTACTATTTTATTCGAATATTCAGCTTAATACTTCGGTCTTCCGTCGATCAAAACTCCCATGATAACATTTACAAAATGAAGTGCTATCTATTTACTCGTATCCTGGATAAACCGAGTTCTATTATGGAAATATGTTATAAGATGTAAGATATTGTTCTGAATGAAAATCAATGTTTATACTTACATTGTGTTGGCACTCCGTCGTTTACGACGTCGAGGGTTCCAGTTGATCCGATCAACGGAACAGCCTGCTCGTGAAATTAACGTGCAAGTGGCTGAGCACTCCACAGACATGTGTACCCTTAACGTAGTTCTCGGGGATATTCAGCGTGACACAGTGTGACAAGGCTGACTCTTTGAATTACAGGTACAACAGAAATAGGAAGTAAGAGTGAGAGAAAGTTGCGGTGAAAGAGTACAGCAGGGTTCGCCACCATCCCCTGCCGGAGCTTCGT
>NC_068993.1:57603926-57608453 GCF_001194135.2 Octopus bimaculoides
CCGCTGCCCTAACCACTGGGCCATTGCGCCTCCACACATACGATAGCAAATCGTAAATAAAAGTAATCCTTTTTGCCAAAAAAAAAAAGTAAAAAAACACAATAGAAAGTTTGTCAATTCGTAAATGATTGCAAAGAAATAGAATAAATACGATTCATAAAGACTACAAGTGATGATGTGCATTAGGAAGACAAACTTACAGACATGAAGAGAGAAAAAAAATCTGGAGTTTCGTGGAGAAGAAAATTACTTGCTTTCAACAGGTTTTGAACTCAAAACAATGAAGCGAAGCGATAAAATACTATCAACATTTTTGTGTGAGCTTCTATGAATTCAACATTTGACTGTTCTATGTAGGGGAATGAAAATAATTTACGGAAATTTAAGATGTTTGTTTTATAAAGATGAATAGGTTGACAAGAAAAGGGCACCAAAGTATACAAAAGACAACTCTTTTTTTGTTTTTGTTTCAAATATGTGATGCTTTCAAGAAGCCAGCAAGAAGGCAGGTGGCCTTTCTTGTCAATGAGAGACAACATTAATTCAAGAAGGAAATGACATACATAAAACGGATGCGAAAATATACACAAAGTTTTATATACATATGTGTGTGTCTGTGTGTGTGTTTGTGTGTGTGAATAAATACACACGTGTGTGTGAATAAATACACGCATATATACGTACGTATATATGAATATAAACATAAATACATACACCTATATATATATATAGATATATATATATGTGTGTGTGTGTGTGTGTGTATATATATATTTAAAATTCATACACAAAACATAAGGACATTGGTGTATAACGTGCTTGATGCATACACCCACGACTACTATGGGAACACATCACTCGTATACTTACACTCAAACCTACAGATACAAACGCGCGCATATACGCGCACACATACATACCATACACTTATACATGTGTATATACACACACATGCTCACACAAATATATACATACACATATATATATGTGTGTGTTTGTGTGTGTATTTATATATATATGAATCTATATGTATACATATGTGTGTGTGTACACACACAAATGCAGACACGCATACACACACGCATACACACACATATATATGCATATATACATGTATATAAGTATAAATATACACACCTCCATACACGCACCACCTTGTATTTACTGTACAATCTGTTCTTTAAGAAAACATGATTCAAACTTCAAAGAAGCGGAAAAAGCAGATAAATTTGACGTGCCTTGTTTACCTGGCTGGCTGTTGTTTACGTCACCGGAAATAGTTTGTTCAAATATATACACAAATACGCATACATGCTACAGATATAATACTTACAACGTTTGACATACACACACTGGACACCATGCTTATATATATATCACATAAACACTTGTTGACACAGACACACATCTAAACATATACAAATGCATACTTCGATACATACACACATTTACATATACATATAGTTATGCGTATATATACCGTGTGCCTATTCGTTATATTCAATTATATTCAATGCAATAATACCAATGATTGCTGCTATTGTTCTTTCTGTCTTTGGTTTTTGTTCTTGCTATTGCTTTCTTTTCAATTTGTATGCTGTTAATCATTCGAGCAATGTCCTATTGAGGTTGTAATTTGCCTTTTTGATACTCTGTTTGGCAGATTTAATTCTGCCCTCTACACACTCTGAAGTTTCCCCCTTCTAATTCTTAGATCTACTTTCTTGGGTTCCATTCAACACTAAATTTGGACGTCCACATATCAGGAATACATAGTCGCAATTATCTGGTGTCCCCTGATTTCTGTTTAAACTTTAATTCTGCCCTCTACACACTCTGAAGTTTCCCTCTTCTAATTCTTAGATGTACTTTCTTGGGTTCCATTCAACACTAAATTTGGACGTCCACATATCAGGAATACATAGTCGCAATTATCTGGTTTCTCCTGAATTCTGTTTTACCTCTGAGTACCACTAAGTCATAAATCGCTCGCACGATTCCTTAGCGATATTGACATTGATGACTGCACCCATTTCTTGAATGTATAGTTTATTACTGAAATTATAAACGGAGGTGGGGGATTTCTGCGATATTTTTATGGTTACAGTAACACACACGACCATTTTCTAAACTGAATATGGTTCTCTAGATATTAGATGGATTCTAACTATACATCCCAATATTCTATGGAGGCGGTGCCGTTTTGTACTGCTGAGATAATGAGTATCGTTCTGCATTCTTCAGCTCTTGTAGAGAAAGATCATTTTTCCTCATATCTATTTAAATATTTCATTTTCGTATGCAAGTTATCAGAGAGGACGCAGTTCGTTGGCTTCAGCCTCACGTTATGCATCACTCTTGCAAATTATTTCTAAATGATTCTACTGTACAGTAAAATCAATATCGTTATATGGCTATAGTGTTACCATATCCATGTTTCCTATTATGCAACCTTTAAGGTCGTAAGTCTAGTTACAATAATTGAGGTCTTCTGTACTATTGCAGATGTGCGGAGACATCTCCACTGGTGGCTGTATGATAATATATAATCGACATCAGAACAATATTAAAATACACAATTGCAAGTTATCTAATGTATATGCTTATATTCATACATGCGTGCGAATACTTGGATACTTGAATACATTGTATAGATTTGTAAGTAAGTAAGTAAGTAGGTGTTTGCGGTGTAGTCGTGTGGCTTGAATGTTTGAAGATAAGTATAGATAAGTATTTCTGATGAGATATAACAAGCCAATTATTGCTAGTGGTATCACGCATGGATAGCTGGAATAAAAATGAATGACAAGCCACAAAACACTTGATAGAACGAGAAGATAGTTGCATCACGACCAAACCACTACAGCAACAACAACAACAACAACAACAACAACAACAGCAACAATAACTACAGCGACAAATAAATACACAACATTATGTGTATGTACATGTATGTGGTTGCGTGTTTGTAAGTCTATGTGTGTATGTGTGTTTAGATACTTACAGGAATATATGTCAGCGAGTAATGAAGCCTGACGTTCAAAATACAACTCAATAAAACACAGACACACACAGACACATAAGCAGACACACACACACACACACACACACGTACACATACACACGTACACACACACGTACACATACACAAACACACACACAAGCACACATACATTCGCACACACACACAAACACACACACATATCCACACACACGCACGCGCGCACAAATGCACACTTATGTATAAATACCATTATATACACAAGCACACACGGCACTAACGTTTCCTCCTCTACCACCGCTCCGAGCAGCACCATCGCCGCCACCATCACCACCACCATCGCCGCCAACATCACCACTAGAATCCCAATTAAACGTTTCGCGTACACACATTCATACACATAAGGTAAACACAAATAAGTGAACATGACGAACATTTACTGTTAGATTCCGCCATGTGGCAACCTTCAACTGAAAAGAATTAGCTCCGATAATGTGAATACGGGCTGCACCTTCATCGATAAGGATCACATGCTGTTAGACAGACCATTGACAAATCAATTAATCAATTGATTAATTAACTTAGTCATTAGCTAATTAATTGGTGATAAAACGGAAGTAAAATACAACGCGTGCGTGTGTTATAATTAGAAACATGACGATTTCAGCGTACAGCACTATCTACTTCAGCACACGATTTCACACCAGGAGTCTTGCAAAACAAAGGCAATAACAACAACAATAACGATAGCAACAACAACAACAATGAAATTAATACTGATTTCAAGATTTGGCACAAGGCCAGCAATTTCAAAGGGAGCGGGTAAATCGATTATGTCGCCGCCAGTGAGCAACTGTTATTTAATCGTATTTTCTCGTTTCCGAACGGATGAAAGCAAAGTCGACCTCGGCGGATTTTGATGTCAAAACATAAAGACGGAGGAAATGTTTACTCGTCGACTTAATAATAATAATAATAATAATAATAATAATAATAATAATAATAATAATAATAGTAATAACAACAAAAACAACAACAACAACAACAACAACAATAATAATAATAATAACAATAACAAAAAAAAAATAATAATAGCAAAACACTTTCAATACAGTAAACATAAGAGCACCACAGCAAACCACAGCACATACCCAAGGCGCACAGAGCTGCGCTCGGTAGTGAAGTGAAAGCACGTTATAAAAATAAAACTACTGAACGATAATAATAATAATTATAATATTCATACGCAAAGCACTTTCAATACAGTAACCATAAGAACATCACAGCAAACTACAGCACACACCTAAGGCATACAGACCTGCGCTCGGTAGTGAAGTGAAAGAACGTTATAAAACTACTGAATAATAATATTTTTTTTTACTAGTTTATTTTGTCTCTTTGTCTTCTCTCCTGGTACTGTATGACCATTTAATGTAGTTTTAGAGTCAAGTTTTGGCTGCTAGATCTAGCACGGTGATATCTCTTAGATACCCTAAATTATAATTATATATATATATATATATATA
>NC_068993.1:57608958-57609693 GCF_001194135.2 Octopus bimaculoides
ATATATATATATATATATACATATATATATATATATATATATATATACACACACACATCTGAGATGACGTGAACATGTTAGTCTGAAAGATTTTCATTCTACCCAGAAGATGGTGTGTTACCTCCTCATTCATATTGACCCAGAAAACCGAAGTAAGCCGAGTCTCTCGAGAAAGTATCTGAAAGTGATATATTTATCATCTGCTCTTTTATCATACATTATATTCCTCACGTTATTAGTCATTCCTCTCTTTCAATCTATCCCTTTATCACTCCATCATCTTGCTCCTGCCCCTCTCTCTCTACCATACATTCTTAGTCTTTCACACATATTTCTTTCACGTTCTATTAGACTTTATAGTCACGTGCCCACCATCCTTCAGCACACGAATACAAACAAAAGTACATACATACGGACCGGAGAGATTCACAGTGGTTGTTCGACCTATTAGGAACAGCAACTAAATTTCCCCACCAATTAAGCTTGCCGTATTAAGTAAGGAAACGATACATGAGACATTGTACAGTTATATATTTAAGAGATGAGGAATTATGTACATTATTTACGTTATTTACATTTGATGGATATTTCGCCTCATCTTGTTTGTTAACCCAACGTTTCGTCTGATATAGCCTCCAACCTTCATCAGCTTTATCTTCTTCTTCTTCTTCTTCTTCTTCTTCTTCTTCTTCTTCTTCTTCTTCTTCTTCTTCTTCTTCTTCTTCTTCTTCTTCT
>NC_068993.1:57609703-57615027 GCF_001194135.2 Octopus bimaculoides
TTATTATTATTATTATTATTATTATTATTATTATTGTTATTATTATTCAAGTCACTGCCTGGAATCGAACTCGGAATCTTGGGGTTGGTAACCCACGCTGTTAAGAAGCAACACATATGCTAGGATACAACAACTTCCTAAGCAGACCGAGTGCAGATATGAATAGCATATGGGAGCCGGTATTAATGACGGAAAGGAGAATTTTAGATTTGTAAGCCCTAAAATTCACTCCAGAATTGCCCACGGACATATCGCATAGTGGTTATGAGCGCGGGTCAATAAACCTAAGATTCCGAGTTCGATTTAAGGCTGTGACCTGAACAACAACAACAACAATAATAATAATAATAATAATAACTTAGAAAAAAAACCTTAGGAATGAGAATTTTGTTCTCAACTATTTACTCTTGTTGAGCGAGATGAGCTTTCTGGAAGAGCAACTGAACACGGCCAGAAGCGAATTATTTCACGAGTGAGAAGATTGCACAAAGTGCATTTCTTTTGGGTTTTTTTTAAAATCCTTATAAAATATGTTTTCCCTTAGATAGGTATATAGTACTTAACGAGTTGCTTAAGATGTATTTGAAACAAATAATTTGTCTTCTCGTTTATTTAAGATAAAGAACCAGAGGTATTTTGCTATTTCTAATATGTAGAAAACCTACATATTGATCCTCTTGTTTGCTGTTTTGAAGAGTAGTCAATGTTTGTGACAATATAACCCATAAGTTCAAACATTCATATACCTGCTAGATGTATATCAGTACATGAACACTATCTTAATTTTGTTTCAGAAATATAACATTATTATTGCTATTGCATTTAACATTTACAAAAATTCTTCTCTAAGTGCATTAACGTCACTTAACCATTATCTAAATTATTGGGAGCGATTCCAGGCTCTCAAATTCCTCAACTTCGTACAACAATGAAGACAGCCATATACGTCATGATTTGCATCTGGAAGATTTTGCAGGTCAATCTACTGAATTTAGTTATAAACTATCAGTTTTAAAGAAGAGAGCAAGGAGAAAATGTCAGTTGCCAACGTCTTCATTAGCTGACAATCGAGTGAGAAGATAATATTACACTATATTACAATAGTCCTCTCTTCACAAGATGCGGTTTATTTGATTCCTTACGTAAAGAAGTCAGGAAATTGACAAAGGGCCTGGTTGAATATTTTGAACAACACATGGGCAAGGTTAATTCCCCATCATCAGTCTTTCTTAGAACTTTCGTCTCAAATAGGTCAACAACAGTGTCGAAGATCCTCAGGCAAATCGCTCATACATCAACTACACACATACACATACAGACACATAAACAAACACCTACATACTCATACACGGGCGCGGGAACTCACACACAGTGTTATGAGCTGATATAAGCATATGTATCATCTGCGCTTATACGTCATATCAATACATTCATATACAATCCTACACTGATATATATGGATAGAGACTAGGGGAGAGAGAATGAGAAGCGCAGCGTTAGGATGATATGGACGAGACAGATATGGGAAACTCTGTTTTTAAAACAGGTTTATTTTTGGAGGATAGAAAATAGTTTAATTCATTGTCTAGTGAAATCCGGAATGTGTCGATGTTTTAAAAATCACCTGGAGATATATACCCTTCCGTAGTTCGGACCAGCCATTTATCTGTATGCTATAATTCGAAATGAGGTGGTTGAGCGAGTCTGTTTAGAGGCTGAGAATTTAGCACAGATGATCGGATATTCTAAACTGTCTTTGGTGATAGTACATTTTGGCACTGGAGGTAAACACATGCACGCGAATGGAAACACGCGTAAGACTATACAGGCATAAATAGAGAAAATAAGAAAGAAATATTGAGTGAGAAGGAAAGAGAGAGAGAGAGAGAAAGAGAGAGACTAAATTTATTAATTGATCACGATTAACATTAACATTACTCCTGTCAAACACAGAGCTATGCTCACGCACACACACACACACACACACACACACACGCACGGACACATACATACATGCACACATACATACATACATACATACATACACACATACACACATACATACATACATACATACATACATACATACATACATACAGAGAGAGAGAGAGAAAGAAAGCGGTGGAGAGAACGAGAGAAGCATTAGACAGGAGAAACAGTATAATGTCTGATGACAAATATAGCAGCGTCGAATCAGTGATGGCAAACTGTCGGCGGTGAAACGGCTGTAGCAAAAAAGAACTCATATCCAATAAAACTAGTACAAAAACTCCGCCATTAATTTAGTGTTTCAATAAATACAAGCAAATAAACACATTACGAAACCAGAAACACGAACTTCAGGTTTCTCTCGATAATGTTCCCGAGGGGTTTCAAATCCCAATAACAAATAAAAACGAAGAAATTCAAAACCAAAAGAGCCATATTTTTCTTGTTCCTCTGGTAGTTAAGTGACTGGCAAAGCGCTAGCTTCTTATCCATGAGAGAAGATAGAGTTTGTTAAATACAGCTTTATGGAATATTATTATCCGTTAAATAATTAATTTACTTCCAGCCACGTTCCAGTCGCTCTATGAGATATCTTGTCTCGGTAATTTACTGTGACTAATTGACAAAGCATTTGTTCATTATATGGTTAAAATTGCGCATAAATCTCGTTGTAACTCAATCTATGGGGAAATTATCGATTGTTTTACATTGAATTTAACATATTTGAATTGGCTTAGGTCTTAAGCCACTGTAGCCGGTCTACCAGAACACTTCATTTGACACTTTGAGTGATTAAATCATAAAAATATCGGTTATATTTAATTATATTTTGACATTTTTTGTTTTTGGTATTTTCTTCTCTTTTGTTAAGCGTTTAAAAATCATGCATAAATATGCTTCGTAATTAATTTTATGTGAACATAACCCAAATTCCTATTATTAAATTCGTTTGATTTTGTTTTATTCGTTTATATGAACTGAAGGGTCTATTAAAAATTAATTAATTATATCTGAATTTTGATGAGAGTATTAGAAAGACGCTCTGGCTACCTACTCCGACATTTCTGATACGAAACAGAAATTATTTAGTTTAGATTAACAATAATAATCTTCATATGTTAGCATCGCATTCTGAGGAAATTGTTTCGTGGGCTTTGGCACATGTTTCCATCAACAATACTTCAATTTCCTGTTCTATATCAAACCATATTTCTCGCCATAAGGTTATAATATCATCTTGTGTACGAATGTATACTTCAATTCATGGATTCACCACTGTACTGCTTTTGAGTTATCTACCCTAAGAGAAGGAGAGAAAGAGGGAGAGGGAGAGAGTAACATACACATGCAAACATACACACACACACATACACGTATATATGCGTGTATGTGTATGTTTGTATGTATGTATGTATATATGTATGTGTATATGTATGTATGTATGTATAGATAGATAGATGTGTACTTAAATATATTGCATATATACTTGGGGCCAGAAGTTTGGAATAATCTTTTAATATTTAAAATTATGCCTATGTACGATTCGATTCAAATATATACAATGTAGAGAGATATTTACCTGATAATTTTCAGACATTTGTTACGAGCTTTTTGGCCCAGTAATAATATATTTGAAATTAAACATTACTTTGGCGGCAATTCGTATAAACATTCTAATTTTCCAGACTAATGTACCAAACTTTTAGGCACGACTGTACATACATATTAATATATACATGTTTATACAAACATACGCAAATATTAACGCTTTGATGTTCAGACAGGCACACACATATGTATATATAAAATTCTATCTACCTGAGTTACTATTTGGAATAACTTGACCCTGGTTGCCTACATACGTATAATAAGTGCGTGTGTGTGAGTATGAATAATTAAATAAATAAATCCTACTTATAGTGGTTTCCTTTAACATTTAGTTTTATATGGGACGTTATTATGCTGAGGACTGATTTAAGAGGTCTTCTGAACGGGTTTTAGTTAGGATTCTAAATGGTTAATTAGCGTAAGTATCACCGCTTTTGATATTGAGTCGTAGTGGTCATTGAGTGTAAAGTAAGTTTTTATGATTATTTAATTAGCTTTGTATAGAAATGCTGAGAATGATGATGTCGATGATGATCACGGTGATCATCTTGATGTCGATGGTGATAGGCAATAATGATCATAATTAATATAGAGAATGGAGTAGATGTTGCTGGTAATAACACTGGTGGGAGTAGAGTTAGGTTGGTGGCGATGTCAACAAGGAGAAGTATTGTGAGGCCGTGATAACAATTAAATAGACAGAAGATTGTCACCTGAATCAGGTGTAAAACCATAGATTAGTTCGGTAAAAATTGATGAGCTAAAAACGGAGATGATAACATGACTGTCTGTATATGCGTTTCTTTTCTTGCTGCTGGTGTTATCACTGTTGATGCTGTTATTGGTATTATTATTATTATTATTATTATTATTATTATTATTATTATTATTATTATTATTATTATTATCATTATTATTATTATTTTTATTATTATTATCATCACTCTTGCTTTTGTTTTAGCATTTGTTAAATTCATTACAATAAAGAACGTGTCATTTAAATATTCTTGAAGTAAAATACAACACATACGAACTGATGAGCAGAAGAAGAATGAAACACAGTGGTGATGGTGGTGGTGGGGGTAGAGAGAAAAAAGTGGGGAAGCAAGCACAAATGCAACAATTACATACGAATTCTAATAAGCACCTACACATCGACACGGGAAATAGACGCACCCACGCACAAATACACACATACACACATACGTACATGCATGCATACATACATGCATATATACTAATATCCATTCATGCATACATACATGCGTACATACACATATACATACGTACATACGTACTTACATACATATATACATACATACATGCATACGTACTTACATACACGCATACGAACTTATATACGTGCATGCACACATACTTAGATACAAACATACATATATACATACATGCTTTCATGCATTGATACATACATGCATACCTACACACATACATACATGCATACATACATACATACACACATACATTCATTCATACATACATGCATACGTACTTACACACATCCATTCATTCATATATATGCATACGTACACACATACATTCACTGATAAATGCATGTATACATACATACATACACACATACATTCATTCATACATACGTGCATACATACACACATACATTCGTTGATACATACATACATACATACATGCATGCATACATACACACATACATTCATTCGTGCATACATGAATTCATACATATATGCATT
>NC_068993.1:57615037-57615662 GCF_001194135.2 Octopus bimaculoides
GTGCATACATACACACATACATTCGTTGATACATACATACATACATACATACATACATGCATACCTACACACATACATTCATTCGTGCATACATGAATTCATACATATATGCATTCATGCATACATACATACATACATACATACATACATACATACATGCATACATATTTAGCCACGCAGGCAAAACTACATGCATGCACACAATGCCTACATAACCGCACAAATACATACCCCAGCATCCGAAAGAAAATAAATGAACTACAGTACAGGAGAAGACAAAGAACAAGTAAAAGAAAGAAGATAATTTCTGGAAAGTTTGATGAGAAAGAGATTGCTATCTTCTGAGAGATTTAATAATCTGATGAGAAAATTAGGTGCTCCGAGGTTACACATGTGCGTGTGTGTGTGTGTATGTGAACTCATGTGAGTGCGTGTGTCTGTGTATGTGTATTATTGCGTCTCCGCTTGCAAGTCTCTACGTGAGAACGAGTTAATTTGTGTGGGTTTTCTCCGTACGTATGTGCAAACCATCTGTATTTGTGTATATGTGTTAATTTCTGTCTACGTGTAAGTATGTGTGCGTGTGTGTGAGTTTTGAGTGTGATATACTTACCTGCATGCGTGT
>NC_068993.1:57615672-57622017 GCF_001194135.2 Octopus bimaculoides
TGTGTAATATGAGTACGTCGCGTAAAGCAGGGTGCTTGCGCATGTATGTGTATACGAAAACGTCTTCACTCGCAGTTGCGTATGCGAGTGTGTGCGTGTTTGGGTGTGTGTGTGTGTACCTGTGTGTGTACGTGTGTATGTGGCTGTGGTGAAGCAAAACGGCAAATACAACCCATGTAGGATAAACGAAAAGATGATGCACAATCAGTTCTATGAACAAGTATCATAAACTTACGCACACGCATACATACATACATACATACATACATATATACATACATACATACATCAACACCAACATAAAACAGAGACACACTCTCTCTCACGCACGCACACGCACACAGATATACTCAGACACACATTTGCTCAAATAAAGATCACTGTAAAGTTGAACAACACTTTCTAATTATAACGGATAGATTAGATGAGTCAATACGTACGTACATATATATATATATATATGAGTGTGTTTATGTATATGTTTGGGAAGTGTAGGTGAAAGAGAGATTGACTGAGAGAGTGAAAGAGAGAGAGAAAGAGAGAGAGAAAGCGTAATAATGGCGACTACTAAGAAATAAACCGAATGACCACGACTCCAGCATGGCCGGACAGCAGAGCTTTTGAAATAGTGCTGTAGCTACACGTTCAATATATACATGCATGAAAAATACACCCACACACGCATATAAACGCGCACACGTACACAAGCACAAACATCCATACAGACACACACACACACACACACACACACACACACGCACACACATATATATATACATATATATAGAGAGAGAATTCACAAAAAAACAACAACAGGCGAAAACTGGTGGTGTAGAAAACAAATAGATGTATTAGTATCCATCCACCACATACAGAACTGACACGCACGCACCCAACGAATTTTAACATACAAACAGTTTTCAAAACGCAACGATTAACTTTCATACCAGGGATCATGTACGTATGGGAATATTTGTGTATACATATATGTATGTATGTACGTATGTGTGAAGGGATAGATATATATATATGGGTATATTTTCCCCTCACATGTGGTGGCAGTGACCTGACTATTTTGGTGTGCATGTGCAGCCATCTGTGTATGTGCATCTGGACACACATATGTAGTCATCTATCTATGCTTTTGTATCCATAGATATTTACGTATGGTTATGTACACAGGCACAGGCATGTGTATTGGAGTGTTTATAACTATTTATATGGTTTCATATACAGCTTGTAGGCTTTTTACGTGCCTTATATTTTTATATTTTCATTTTTCATTTATTTTTATTTTTACTTTATTCTTATTTTATATTTTTATTGAATTTTGTAAATCTCTGAAGAGGCCTAGCGAATCATGCATGTACCCCCATTACATCATTTTCATCTGCTAATTACTCCGGCACACAGGAGCTATAGAGATAGAATGGGGCTTGCCAACGCTAGGCCGTAAAAGCTGTAAGTTTCTGTACATTCTCCAATTGCTAAATATACTTTATATTTGTAACCTTAATTGTTAATATGACATGGTATGTCATAAGCATCTGTATATTGTGGTTTTGGTCATTTTAGTTGTAAAATAAACAAATTAATCAACGGAATACATTGTATGCAAGTCGATGGATACCGCATATTCTCCTCCATTTTCTCATTACTATATATATATATATATGCGAGTATATATATATATATATATATATATATATATATATATATATATATATATATATATATTGTTGTATTTGGGGACGGTCATATTGCCAGTTTAGCCAATAAAAACACACACACTATACACTTGGTGTTAATTTGCTTCAGCTTTATTTTATATTTATCGTATTTCCGCCAGAGTTCTTTCGTCACACTTCTGTGACCTCATCGGTGGTCCTTTGCTTTCTTCTTTCTTATGTGTGTGTCTTTCCTTACTAACAATCAGCCATTTTGTATTTTGGATTCCTATTTATGTGTCTTTATTTGCGCATGCGTATCCCCCTATGTGTGTCTATGTTTAGTAAGTGCGCGTGTGTGTGTATAGGAAGTGCTTGTATTATCTGTATCCCCTGTTTATATACGTTCGTTTAATTTGTTTTTATTTATTTTTATTCATATAAAATTTTATTTATATAAAAAGACATGAAATAATAAATTTTACAAATGCCTTTGGTCTGCGTCGTCAGGACATGTTTTATTTATTTAGTAAAATCGATAAACAGTGAAAAATGAACTTGCCGTGTGGAGTGTAAAATTTAACTTCGGAAAAAGCCCCTCTTCAAAGAACATTGATACATACTCATGCGCACATACTTAAATGTAACAATCGAAGTACAAGAGTTTATCCCATCTAAGCACATGATAAGAATTTCGGCCCATTCAGGAGTTTGCAGAGATCAGTTTAAAATTATTGACTCTATCTCTAAAAAATCAGGCAACGAACATTCCACCCCGTTTTTATTGAAGTCCGTAGTGAGAATGGCGAGAGGAAACGTTCTATGAAAGACATTAAATTTTGGCACAGTTTATAGTGAATCTCGTTGAAAATATATAAAAATCATTACGTTTGGCCATTCAAACTTGGTTCAGTGTATTAAGAGAGAAATGATTACAGAGTAAAAGAGAGATAGGGAAAAAAGAGAATGGAAAAAGGAAGAGAGAGTGAATGAATAGAAAGTCGATGCAAGATAAAGAGGAGGAAAGGAAGAAAATAAAGAGAGAAGGAAGAAAATGAAAAGAGCAAGAGAGAGCAAGAAAGGGAGAAGAGAGAATTAAAGAGGAACAAAGTGATAAGAAGTGAGAGATGAGCCTATTGCATGTTAACTTCAGTGATAAAGGAATCATCGTAAAACAAATTGATTTAATGGAAATTTTCAGGGAATAATGCATTCTCAGGGAAATAAAGAAACTTTCAGGGGAAATAAAAATATATTGTGGGAAATAAAACTGTTTTCAGGGAATTAAAAATATTTTCAGGAATAAAATATAGTTTTAGGTGATTAATAAAGATATTTTAAAGATAATTTTATTTAAATCGTAACTGCTGTTTTCCGAATGGTTAAATTAATGGTCTTCTTTTCATTTCAAATATTAATTTTTAGCAATTCGTTATGAACGGTGGATGTTGAATGCTGAAAGTTCATCAAGGAAGGAGAAAATATGACAGCCATGCTGTTAGTTTGATTAATGACATTGTTATTCATGTTTCTGGGCCAGTGCCAAATAAATATGAGAAATCGATCTCCAGAGAATCGACTGATAAAGCATAATCATTTTTCATAGGGGTAAGATTTGACGTTTCCAAAGTTTGCTTCACTATCTCCTTGGCTCTCAGCCTCTCCAACTCTATAAGATAATTCTATGTTAGCAGCGTATACTTTGCAGCTAATCGAGAAATGTGCCGATTTGGGAATATTTTCATATGCTGAGTAAGGGCATTGGCGTGCGGAAGCGAAGGTTCGGGTTCCAGGTTCAATTCAATTTCATTGTAAGTTACGCTACGCGAAAAGAGTCATTTGGTCGATAGAAACGGCGAGGAATCCCTCCACGTGTATATGTCTACATATGTATATATGTTTATATGTTTGTATATACGAGTATGAATGTGTGAATTGTATATGTGCGTTTGCGTGTAACCACATGTGAATCGTTGGGGAGTCTTTCCCTCTGTCTTCCTTTTCTACTGGATTTTGCTCGAAATGTAAAACCACCTTTCTTTCCTTCCCTGAGAGTCTGCTAATATTTTACATGTACCACATCCTCGCGTTGTTATTTTTATGTGTTTTTTCTACGTTATATTTGATTTGCTATATATGATATATATATATATATATATATATATATATATATACATGCATGCATTAATACATACATACATACAGGTAGACAGGCACACAAACGCACATATACATACACACGCACACACACACACTCGCCCACACATATATATGCATGCTTACATATGTACATGTATGTGTTTGCATGTCTTTGTGTATGTGGACAAACCTCAAGTCTACCACACCAAGTCGGGAGAAGAGAACTACATTAGATTCGTATGGGTAAAGGTGAGTTGATGCAAGTTATTGAGATTCATTTACATGCAAACGTTAGCTACACTGGCCAACCCTATTTTGCAAATAGAATTATTACTATGAGCGGTTCCAACCCGTGTCGCAACAACTGAGTCAACCAGCTACATTTTTTGGCCCATCATCACGACCTCGTTATCTTGGATACATTCCAGGACATTGTGTCCAACCAAGTTATCGATGTAAGTGTGACGTTTACCTCTTCTTATGTCAACATGAAGTGTGTTCCAAAAGATTAATTTTGATGCTTCTAGTTCAGGCTGGTGCACTCAGTGACCAGATAGACACAGCCGTATTCTGACCTTCTCACTAACTGTCTGCAGGTCTCCGTAAAGGCATTATACACACAGACACACATACGAAAATACATATATATAATTATACACACACACACCACACACACACACATACACATATATAATAGTATATATATATATATATATATATATATATATATATATATACACGTACGTATGTATATATTTATATATACTTATGTATACATAAATGAAACTTCCTACATGCAGACTGTATGTATAATGCTGAGCCTGTCCGCATTCAGCTGCAGTAATTGAACTTAATGATCATAGATCTCAATGTTTTCCTTATCTAAAGGAGTTTGCTGGCAGACATACCGTTTGAAAGCGCTTCAAGACCAGCAAAATCGTCATTTACTACACTTCGAACAGAACTTCATCTCACAGACAATGTTTGAACATGGCAGAACAAAACATATGTGTGAATTTGACCTCACAACACAGGAGATCATACCTTCTTAATATGATATATATCCAATCATTTCAGTTGTACTAACTTTGTTATTTGATCTTCTGCGAAATGGAAGAAATTTGTAATATCCTAAGAAGAAGGTCTGCTGGAATTCAAAGTAATATTTATTGCAATTGCCGTTTGATCTTCGATTATTGATAATGGTCGGATGACTGAAGATTGATGTAGGAATAACTTACGCTTATAACAATAGATAATGCAGTAGACATCCTTGTCCATTTCACTTCGCTAATCAGGATTATTAACTATGCATAATGCATACACACATAAATGCAAGTATTAACATACACACGCACATAGGTATATTAATATATATATATATATATATATATATATATATATATATATATATATATATATATATATATATATATATATATAGACAGATGTTTATATATATTTATATGTATACATACACAAACTAAACTTACAGGGACACATACAGAGAGACACAGACACAAATACAGACACACACACACACACACTTACAAACACATGTGTATGTACGAGTTTACGCACTTATATATATGTATACCCGGCCGCTGGCGTGTGTATTTTCACCGTCGCTTATACACATATATATTCCATAATGTATTCATATGCATATATTTCAAAGTAATTGAGAAACTACAATCATAGAATTTAGGAATAAAGACACGATAACAAAACCAAAGGTTTTACACATGTGAATTATTTATTTCAAAATGTTCATCTTATAAATCCTATTCATAATTAGAGGTGTGTAGAATATTGTCCCAGGGTGCACAGTTGCATCCTCGGCAGAGAAGGGATACAATCGAAGAATTTGTAGAGTAATATTAAACATTTGCATTGCCAACCTTTGGCTCAACGATTTAATGGAAGCTTTGCGACGCTGTTGAGAATTTTTATTATATGGTGAACTCCATCTCTCCCAATGCCTGACGACCACTGCTTATTATCCCGGATTATAGGCAGAAAAAAGGAAAGAAGAGCAAGAGAAGAATTGACCCAGTACAAGAAAAAGAGAAGGCGTAATGATAAAGTGAGATTTGAACCTAGCAATATATCAGAGTCTTATCGGATATATTCCTTTGTGTCGTATTGCGGGTAAACATGCTTAACGCGAATTGTAGCTTTGATAACTCTATTTCAGCGTTCTCCTTTGGGTCTTTAATCCTTTTTTAATGATATATTCATGACATTTCTCGATTTTATTGAAACGAAAGCAGGTTTGGATATATGTTCACATGGAGATATCTAATGCATTACAATTGTTACCCTCCTTGTAGTATATCAAATAATCTCACAATTTTATTTCTGCTAGTACAGTTGGTTACAGTTTATAAAATGTAAGAAACAATCTGGCGCTTGCTGGGAGAGATTTCCTCAGAGATGGCCCAGGATGAACCAGTTGTACAGGGTGTCCACAAAGTCTGGGTACCTGGAGTAAATAAAATCATAACATGAACAATTAAATATAAGAAATAATAATTTC
>NC_068993.1:57622027-57622845 GCF_001194135.2 Octopus bimaculoides
AAATATAAGAAATAATAATTTCTTAAAGTATGTGTTAATCCCCATGTACTCAGACTTTGTGGACACCCTGTATATCTATTGTTTCCCTACAGATAGCGACGTTCTTTGTAGTGGTCACCTTATTTGCCACATGCAGTAGCTTCAGTCGACCACTGTTTATGTTGGAAGTGTTCGCAAGCTTCTTTCATTTGAGGTACACTTATATTCATTTCAAAATTCGGTGGCACATCTCAACTAAAAAATATAACTAAAAGTATAGGGAAAAGAATCACATTTAGGTTACACTGCGGCACACCTAGCATCGTCTCGTGGCCAATCGGTGTGCTAACCACCAACACTTTTTTCTTCAAAATAGGGGTAGTTTATCCTGTTCAGGCTATATTATTAGCATTGTCCTGCGTTTGAGAATTTAAAATCACTTCTTTAACTTTCTAAGACATCTCAACGCTTCTAAAAGCAAACTTCGTTTGTTTGTTCACTTTTATCGTAATTTGAATATATACAATGAACTACAGGGAGCGACTGAAGGCACTAGGTCTCTACTCTCTGGAGCGCAGGCGGGAGAGATATGTAATAATATACATATGGAAAATACTGGAAGGACTGGTGCCAAACTTTGGCATCAAGTACTACAAGAATGCCCGCACGGGTCGCCACTGCATGATGACAAAGGTACCGTCCACTGCATCTCACATAAGAACGAGATACTGCAGCAGCCTCGGTTTCAGAGGACCTCAGCTCTTCAATGCCCTGCCAAAACATTTGAGAGACATGCAAGACATGGATGCGGAGGTCTTCAAGACAAAACTTGACACTTT
>NC_068993.1:57623191-57625516 GCF_001194135.2 Octopus bimaculoides
TATATATATATATATGTATGTATGTATAAATATATATACATACATATATATACACATTTATATATAAATTATTTAAAATTATAGTACAGGGTATCAAGAGATACCACCACGCTGAAAAAATAGCAGTCAAATCCTGACTCCAAAACCACAATAAATGTCCGCAAGGCACGATTATATATATATATATGCCTATAGGTACTCACGCATACACACATATACACGTATATGAATGCATGCATACGTGCACATAAGTATGTACCGATATGCGTGCAAAATGGCAACACGCATCATCATTAGTGGTAGAATATCTTTGTAGTGCCTCGCTAAGAATCCGTTTTCTCATTATTAAAAGACATGAAGTTGAGATACAGCAGTTGAGAAATATTTACACACCAAAATAAGATTAGTTATAGAAAATGAAATGGTTATGAATCCTTTGAAAATGTGGCCTTCAATTCTCTATTCTTATATTCAACTACAACAATGGATATCTTGTTATTCATACAAACCACACGATTGTGTCATGAAGTATTATCTTTGGAAAACATACCGAAGCAAGAAGGGTGGCCATTGTTAACGAAGTTTTAATGTTAATGTATAATTGAATTTCTTTTAAATATATGACCATATTTCAGGCTATATAAAATCAATTATGTGCAAATAAATTATTTTAGTCAGCTGGTAGCTAGAAATTCTCAAATAACTATCGGAGAATATCTCGAAGAATACACCAATTCCGATATTTATTGAAAATTACGAAAGTAATGAACTAACATTTCTCCGCGATACGAAGAACACTCCTTCTACAGCCATTAGAGGAGAGATACATAGATGCATATTCAACAATGCAGCAATTATTTTTGTAATTATGAATATTATTCCTTTTAAACTGCAAATGTATTTAACTTACGATGCACCTGATATAGACGACGAATGTAAAGTTGGCCATATGTAACTTGTGTTCTGAGTATGTAACATATTGCTCTACGTTACTCAAAATCTCGTAGGCACACATACTGCATAGTATCTCTTAATCAATATGTGTAGATGTCAAGGAGACATGAATCGCAAGACTACACAGATCAAATGTAAGGGATTTCTTGGTGCGTTTGAGTTTCTGATATGGCACATATATACATGACGACACGTACAGCGAGGAATAACAATCCATGAAAATAAGATGATATATCAAAAGAAATGCGTCACACACGAATACAAATGCGTGTACATGCATAGGTGCATATAAATATCTACACACGCACAGACACACGCACACAAACACACGTATGTATATATTTATATATCACAGCATATACTCAGATTTATACTCCTGACTTACATATTTAATTATTGATATTTACATACATGTATATATACACATATATATATATATATGTGTGTATATATATATATATATATATATATATATATATATATATATATATATATATATATATATATATGTATATTTGACATATGTGTGTGATTTATCTATAAAATCTATGTATATATATATATGTATATATATGTATAAGTATATATATATATATATGTCTGTGTGTGTGTGTGTGTGCATGTGTGTGTGTGCGTATATATGTAAGTAGGTATGTATGTTTGCATATATGTATATACGTACTACAAATAGATAAGTGTGTTTAATATAATTTTCATAACGATTACTTCGGTGATCCTGTAATTTTAAACTAATGATTATATCTTACAATCAATTGACAACCAATTATTACGTAACTTTTGAATAATATTTGAAAGACCTTATTGTTTCTTTGACGCTTATATAATATTGTTTCTATACTTTACATGTTTATTTAATAATTAAGCCGCAAGACTTGATATTCATTTTTAATAAACGTAAGTGGTGTATTTAACCATTTCTCTAATTTTGTGATTTGAAAAATCTGCATGTTACTATATTTGTATTTTGAAGTGTTTATACTTTTGTATTTTCATAATATTTTTGTGAAAGGCAATTTTGTGCATGTTCTTTTCATGCATTGGTGCACGTCAACAGACCAGCATATGCACATATACACATACAGCAGCAAGTTTAGAAATGTGCATTTATGTGCACATTTGTTTAATTGTGTGAGAATATGCTGACGTGGGTGAGCATGCACGTTCTGCAATTTAATTTGTGCGGAAGTCCGTGTGCATACTATGCGCCTAAACACGTGTATGCACATGCGAACAGATGTATGTGTTTGAATATGTATGCATATATGTATGCTTTTATTTACATGTGTACATGTATTCTAATGAATATACATATATATGTATATATGTATATATATATATATATATATATAT
>NC_068993.1:57626046-57629690 GCF_001194135.2 Octopus bimaculoides
GTTTATTTATTGATATGTATGCATATAAATACCAGCTGACATTCTTGTGGCTTATTAAATCTTAATTACATTATATGAATGTATATATTTGTGTTTGTGCGTTTGTGCGTGTGCATAAGTGCGTGCGTGTGTATGTATTCATGTATGTGTGTATGTGTGTGTCTGTGTGTGTCTGTGTGTGTGCTTATACATTTTATGCATATGTCTATTTCAGTTCATTCATGCACACATGGGCTTGCATAATTATACATACGCACATATGGGTCTTTATACCAGAGCTTTTCTATGCGAGGACACATAATGTTCGTGTTGCCGTTCACAAGTGCATGAACTCCATACAAAAATGCATAATGCACAAATAGAAAAGTTCAAACGTATCGAATCGAAATGCAAATATTCGAATGCTTAAATTAGAAAATTGCACAAATATTTGAATACATCAAATACATTGATATATGGATATTGAACTGGTTGAGCGCTTAACAAATATATAAATACGAAAATTATCATGCAATGACTAAAGAACTGAAAATAAATATTTAATAATTATTTAAGAATTAGTTGACAATTGGCTAATTTGTGTATCAATTAGCTATAAATTATAAAGTTACAAAAATCAGAAAATATGGAGAAGCCGTGTTATAAATACATACATGCATTCATATATATATATATATATATATATATATATATATATATATATATACATGCATACATATACCCGAATATAAAGTTTTTACATACTCACATACATGCGTATTTACACACAAACACATACATATGCATATATGAATGTCATACATGCATACATAAACTCACAGATACACACAAATGCATGTATGTACATAATCGTGACAGAAATGCAGATAGGAGACAAATGGCGGTATATTTACACCTTTAGCATAAACTTTAATATCGCTTCACGGTAAAATGCTGTAAAACGGTATTTAGAAATAAAAATATGCCACTAAGGGATGTTAACTAGTTTAAAATTTGCTTTAGTTTTCAATACCATTTCGGGTTCCTAAATTCTGTATTCTTCAGACAACACATAACTGATTTATTATACAGCTACGACTTTCTAACCAGCTCATGGTTATGTATCTTTTGTATCCTCTACTGAAGATGGCAAAACGAACCATGAATGCCGACAGAAGGTGTCATTGAGCTGGAAACGGTATTTCTTTTATTCTAATTTTTGTTCAGTCATTTGACTGTGGCCATGTTGAAGCACTGCCTTTAGTCGAACAAATTGGCCCCAGGACCTATCCTTTGTGAACCAGTACTCACCCTATAGTTCTCTTTTGCCGAACCACTAGATTACAGGGGGGATGTAAGCACACAATATGGGTTGTCATGTGATGGTGGAGGGGAAAGCACGGACACACAGACAGACAGATAGACAAACACACACACACAAAACGGGCTTCTTTCAGTGTCAGTCTGCCAAAACCACTGATAAGGTTTTGGTGGTTCCGAGGATATAATAGGAGACACCTGCCCAAGGTACCACGCAGTGGGAGTGAACCCGGAATCATATGGTTCAGAAGCAAGCTTCTTACCACACAGCCAATCCTGCGCCTATATTTAAGACTTCATCATGAGTGGGAACCTTTTCTCTACGGTATACTGATGGCCTGTAGAAGACAAGATATGTTCACAAATCACGGAAATTTGTGTGTATATAGTGCATAATACCATTCCTATGGGCATTACATCTTTCCTCTATTATCTGTGTGCTTCGACTAATGCAGACCTGTTGCAGATCTGCAGGATTGAGTAGCCATCGAAGGTGTCATAGACGGGAAGCTAGAAGAAATGTTATTGACAAAGAGGAAGCACAAAGAAACTACAATTGTCATATATACATATATTAAAACATGTGTTTATCTATGTAAAGCGGTATATAATTTAAAGAATTAAAGGTAACATTCTTTATTATATATATGTGTGTGTGTGTGTGTGTGTGTGTGTGTATAAGCAAAATGTAGCTTAGTTAAAATATGTTTGTGACACATTTCAACTGATAAATGGCAAATATACTGCAGTTACCTTGCCTTAGAGAAAATATCTTTGTTTTAGTAAAAAGGTGTTGAAAGCTACGAAATGATGACGAATCAAAACTGCTTACTGATTGTCATAGCTGAATACTACGTCAGCGATATTGTTGCACAATAGTCAGAAAAGAAATGAACAATCCGATCTAGGTAAACATAAATATTAACAAATCAAATTAAGAAATTAAGAAATTGATAAAGTTAAAATCAATATTAAATTAATACATTCTATCCATGACTTAAATTACTTAACAATTCATAAGCTATTACTCATATATTCTCGAGGTACGTGCCTAAATTAAAGTTTCGTTAAACTATATATAATATATAATACTGTTACCTGTACATAAAGCCTTATATTCATATTAACCATTTAATTTATACTTTAATATTTGGAAACATATATGGAAACATATTTAAAGACGTGAACATATTTGAAAAAGTTCCTATTTACACAGAAAACAACACGGGTTTCGAACTTTGCATTGTTTTGTACCTGTGTTTGCAGTAGGAAGTTGCTAAATGGCAGATATAATCATTTATGGGGAAAAATTCGCGCTATATTTGTATGGACTTTATTTATGTTATCATATTCATCCTGCTCTTATCGGTCGGATGAAGTTTTAATGAACTGCAAAGATAGTTTAAGTGTTAAACAGTTTGTGCATCGTCCCGAGTTCATAATCTGCAGAGGCTGACTTCGCCTATCATCCTTCGAGATCGATATATTCAGTCAGTTGGGTGTTTGCATTTATGATATATAATTCTTGAAGATTTATGTATATAAAAACACGAATTACATAATGTTTTCATTATCTTATACCTGTTTCTTCTATCAGAAGCATTGCTCTCGGACATGCGTTTCCGTGCAGCATCCTTATAGATTGTTCAAAGCTACTTCAATAATATGTTAAAAAAACTTCAGGCAATAAATATACAACTCATTTAAATGGCTTCGAGGAAGCTATGCAGATGTCGCATAACACTCAGGTCTCAGTGCCGTGCTTTGTGAAGGAGAAACATCTATAAGCTAATGAAAGTGTTTTAGAAACTGCTGCTTTCAGTCATCATAGAATTGATTGTATGTTCTGTAGCCATTTCATGATTTACTCTGAAGCATATTAAGTTCTAAAAACCAGTTATTAGACTCACTGCATGGATACTATCAGGATAATTCGAGTGCATAGGTATACATCTTAATATAGACTCACGCTATTCTCTATGAGTGTAGACACACACACACACATGTCTGATCATGTAACTGTGAGCACGTGCGTGCACACGCCTACGTATGTGCGTCTTCATAAGTTTCATTATCCGTCTGTCCGTCTTTAAAAATTCCATAGGCATGGAATAATGAGAGAATGCAAAGAGGTTTGTACACAACTATTCATTGTAAGCGCACCACAATTATATACATACATATATACATACACACACACACATATATATATATATTTACATATGTATATACGTATATGTATATATACACATTTGTATGTATTAATATGTAAATATACTTATATATGTATACATGTATATATATATCAGTGTATAGCTATGTATACATATATATATATATATATA
>NC_068993.1:57630463-57631590 GCF_001194135.2 Octopus bimaculoides
TATATATATATATATATATATTTAAACGCGTATGTGCTTATACATACACATATACATCATATAGAGAGGGGGGGGTCTTAGATGTAAGCAATAATATATTTATAAGTGAATGGTAGGTGCTTTATGTCTCTTTGAGCGTGTAGATATGTGATCGAAGGAATCGGTTTTTCGAAGAATGTGTTTATGTAATATAAGTATATATATATTGATAAACATGTGTGTATGTGTGTGTATACAGGTACATGTGTATTTATATGTGCAAAGCATTATCAGCACATCTTGTCATGTATATATTTTTGCATATAAAATTGTATATACGTATGCGTATATAAGCGTTATTTCCAATCAATTCACGTATATACTTGAAGTACGCTGACTTGTGTATTATATGTATATGTGTGTAATGTACACACACACACACACACACACACACATATATATATATGTATATATATACTTTATTAGTAAATCTGCAAAGAGATCACAGAATCTGTTACTCAGAGATTTGCGTTTCTTTTAATCGGACATTTTTTTGTTATAGAGTAAAACAAAATATGCTTATATGCATAAATATACAATTTCGTTGATAGATACACATTTCAGAATAGTTTTATTTCCTTGGTCCTTTCAACTAACCGGTTATATGAAATAAAAAATACGATTTAAAATCATATTATTATCAAAATCGAAGTAAACCGTAAATCAAATATTAGCTTTAGGAGAAGGAAAGAAACCTATATACCCAGGGTAAATTAATTAATGGTAAAAGTAAATTTAAATAAATTTAAAAAGATCAGTACGCATTTTCCTCTGCCTCCGATATTCGAACATAATTTTTTTCACCCTATGTGCTTACTCGCTGGTATATATCTCTTTTACTCTTTTACTTGTTTCAGTCATTTTGACTGCGGCCATGCAGAATTTCGACCCCCAGGACTTATTCTTTGTAAGCCTAGTACTTATTCTATCGGTCTATTTTTGCCGAACCGCTATGTTACTGGGACGTAAACACATCAGCATCGGTTGTCAAGCGAAGTTGGGGGACAAATACAGACGTGTGTCTGTATTTGTCCCCCAACTTCACACACACTCATATATATATATATATATATATATATGTATATATA
>NC_068993.1:57632012-57639482 GCF_001194135.2 Octopus bimaculoides
CGATAAGCCAGCTGGAGGAGATGTCCTCCTGGGGCTAAAAGCAACAGTAACATCCACCCCTAGGGGTCAGCCACACTTAAGTGGCAATATACTACACTTTATATATATATATATATATATATATATATATACGACGGGCTTCTTTCAGTTTCCGTCTACCAAATCCACTCACAAGGCTGTGGTCGGCCCGAGGCTGTAGTAGAAGACGCTCACACAAGGTGTCACGCAGTGGGACTGAACCCGGAACCATGTGGTTAGTAAGCAAGCTACTTACCACACAGCCACTCCTGCTACACATCTGCTAATCGACTGCTACTCAACAAACTTCTACCACGGCCAGACTACCTCTGTTTATGTCTTGGGAGATCCTATTTCTTCGTCTGGAGGTGTCGAGACAACCATAAGTATAACAATTTTTTTTAACTTTTCAGTCAGTAGATTGCAGCCATGCTTGGAAACCTCCCACCCCATGCACACACATAAGTCTTGGAGTCGTTATTCAGTTATTGTAATAGTTCCATATTAGTTGTTTGTGTTCAGCTTGGAACTTTCACTCTCTTTACGGCATTAGATTTTCACGACAATCTTAGTTTCATCTTAAGAACGAAATTATGAGACTGGTGCGTCGTTGCCACGTTATGTAATGACCATTGAGAGATAAGAGGAATATTCTTGTAACCAATAAAATCGTCATTGCTTGATATAAATGATATAAAAATTGTCTTAGATTATTTCGCTTGAAATGCTACAGAAACATTTGTCTACGACAGAAAATATCGGCTCCAATGTATACACCACGTATATTTTCGTTCTGATGTCAGAAAATGAAATATAGAATAGCTAGCAGCACCTGCTTGTCATATAATACTTCTGAGTATAATCTCTGGGCGAAGTGATTAAACCATTTTGTTTCCAACACACACTCTCATAGAAACGTTTGAATAAACTACAACCACATTCATTCATATGCACGCATGCGTACAAGTACACACGTATAAACGTACATGAGCAAACATATTCACACATCCGCACGCGTGCACTTATATACGCTCAAATAACTACACATGTGTTTCACATATTTATTAACAGCTAATACGATAATTTATGGACATTTTACAGTGCCATATACACCTCCTTACATAAACAAATTGAAAGAGTTGCACCATATACATTACAATTGTGATAAAACGGGATAAATAAGACGGAGACATATTCAAATAGGCTGCAAACATAAATAATGATAATCGATCATCAATAATCAGTGAGGCAATAACTTCGATGCTAAATACATAATCGAGATTTAAGTTAAAGAAGCTTAACTTTAAAAATACTGGAGTACCGGATAAAAATGACAAGTCAAATGTATTAAGATGTTTGGAAAGTAAGGGTAGAGAGACAATAGTACCTCTAGCTACGAATATTTCGTGGGTCGTTGTTCTATATTAAATAATCATGAAAGACAGCACGGTGTTCGTTTGTATATGCTACCGCAATTTACCGTTCGGCAACAAGAGAGCAAATAAATAAGCATGCGGCTTAAAATGCAAATAACTATTGTGGTCGAAACATTGGACGAGAAAAATTCATGAAGGCGGTGCTCCAGCATGGCTTTGGTCAAAATAACTGTAACAAGTAAGAAAAGATTAAAAAAAGGAAAAAAACTGTATCTATGTATCTACTGTGGAGGCGCAATGGCTCAGTAGTTAGTACAGCGGACACGCGGTCATAGGATCGCGGTTTCGATTCCCAGACAAGGCGTTGTGAGTGTTTATTGAGCGAAAACACCTAAAGCTCCACGAGGCTCCGGCAGGGGATGGTGGCGAACCCTGCTGTACTCTTTCACCACACCTTTCTCTCACTCTTTCAGCCTGTTTCTGTTGTGCCTGTAATTCAAAGGGTCAGCCTTGTCATACTGTGTCACACTTAGTATCCCCGAGAACTACGTTAACGGTACACGTGTCTGTGGAGTGCTCAGCCACTTGCACGTTAATTTCACGAGCAGGCTGTTCCGTTGATCGGATCAACTGGAATACTCGACGTCGTAAGCGACGGAGTGCCAACAACAATCTATCTACTATATATTCATACACACAGGTTATGTGAGACTGTTGGAAGGATTCGAAACAGAAAACGTTTATTTGCAATGGAAAGGTCGTAACACCTTAACCACTGGGCCACCTACAATACTTCCTGAGCGCTCCACCGTCTGTATGCCAACAAGTAAGTAGATAAAGTCTTTCTTTACTGGTTATCTAATTACACTTCCTCTTTATTACACGCCCACGTTTATAGCTGCCTATTAAACAATGCAACCAACATCTGTCTTATCTTGATTGAGGTGACTGGATTTATCTCGGAAAACACACAACAATAAAGACACTCCATAAAACCATACCCCTCTCACCCCGGCTCTTAATTTCTATTTGAGGTTTTATTGAATTATTTTATTTGCTGTTTATGTCCGCCTTTGTTTATGTTTTCGTTCAGTTCTAAAGAAATTACCGAATATCTATGCATTTAATTATTTGATGTCTGAAAATTCATTGAAACTGCTTTCGATGTGTCAGTTCTTTAGCCCTCGGTCAGGCTTTATCAGGCGATCCACTGGAATAGACTTACACTTAAAAAAACGTCCCAGCCGTCAACATTCCATCGTTTATTGTGGCATATTCTAACTTGTTGCATTTTGGAAATTCCTTCACAATTTACTGTCTGTTTCCTGGTCCATTACAAATCGATGCATGGGTTCAATCTCGCTGCGAAACACCTCGGGTAAGCCGCATATCAATGAAAGCCAGTGTCAGCTTTATTATCTGTTTTAAGACAGTGAGATACAGTCTTTTGAGGTTGCTTTGCCCACTTTAGTTAATGATAATTTAGTAACTCTGGAATTCGATGTTGCTGATCTTTGCGCTCATAAACCATGGATGCTGAATCTATAATCTTTTACATAGATCCAAGTCAGGTTTGATCCAGTAAATTTATAGTTTGAACATCTCGTCTGTTTTCCATGTAGAAATTTAGAATTACATTATCCAATACGTCCGATCCTTTTTTAGTTGCCAGAGAATAACGCGGATGAGATGTCGTTGCTATTTCGTGTAAGACGATTTCTGGATGATAAACGCTCTCTGGTTATCTCGAAGCTCAAAGATATTAGTACTCGTCGTTGTTGACGCTATCTGTGGTGGTTACTGTGTGATGTTCATTATAAATATGTAGTTAATACTAGCAATCGGGAATACGGCTAGCTGGCAGAATCGTTAGCACGCCGGACAACATGGTTAGCTGCATTTCGTCCGTCCTCATGTTCAGAGTACAAATTTCGCGAAGCTCGACTTTGCCTTTCGTCCTATCGATTTCGATAAAATAAGTCTCACTCAAAATTGTTAGCCTCGTCTCAAATTTGAAACCAATATTAGCAACGGCGTTGGCATTGAAGGTGGTGGTTGTTTTGTGATGACAGTGGCGGTGATGGAGTTAGTAGTCGTACTCTTTGCAGATATAGCAGAGTGTGTTAGGCATTGAAGTGTTATTGAAAGCGGTGGTAGTCTTTGTGATGTTCGTGATGGTGGTGATTCTTTGTTGTAACAGTGTTAAGTGCAGGAGGAAGAGGGCGAAGAGAATAGAAAGAAATTTACAACTGAAAATATTTACCTTGATTTAATTTTATGCTTGTAGTAAAGAGGTCAATGAGCTCCTCCCTCCAACCCGTCGCACTTCCTAACTTCCTACCACCTATCCCTTGCGTAAACAAGAGTCAGTGCGAGAGAGAGAGAGGGGGGAAGAGAAAGATTGGGAGACAGAGAGAAAGAGAAAACTGGCAGAGATTTCCATATGAAATACATTTGTTGTGAACAACGAAAGATCTCTAAATAAAGATCAAGTTACAACTGTGTGATTTCATGCTTTTGAATACTAAGTTTATATCTTGTAATTTTGTTAGTATTTTCTTTTTTTTTTCTTTCTGTTATTTTCTTACTTTCGTTTCCTGCTATTTCTGGCACAGTGTGTGAAATTGTAGTGATCCCTAATTTATTCGTCTTCTTCGTATTGTTGCTATTTTGTGCTGATGGGGGAGGGTCTTATTTTTTTCTTGTTTACAACCTAGTTAAACTTTACCCCTTATACTCGTTATCAAAGGCAATCCTATCTGTTGTTTTCCAAATAGTATTTAGACGTCACATTGTCCGATGTGCGCTTTCTAACTTTAATCGGTTGACCAAAATGTTTGGATGGCTTAAAGTGCTACACACCTCGTCATTGTAATGTTCTCTTTAGATAAAACGACAAAAAGAAAATACGACAGGAAACAATCTATTATGTAGAGGGTAAAATGTTTACCCAGAATGCTATAGAAAGTGTGCGGATCTAGTAAATCAATCTCTCTTTTTGACTGAATTCGCATCGAAAAAATATCTAATGTCTTTTAAAACATCTCTGTTAACCCTTTGCCTTCAAAGCTTTCACACGAGTTTGTCCTAAATGTCCATGCTTATTGCCAGAAAGTTAGTCAACCGTAGTATCATCTGCATTGAGTAATATAAAACTTTCGTCTCTAAGCTTTAGCTGTTTTCAATATTACATAGGATACAGAGAACACGCATGTATATATATTGTTCTGGTATCTAAGCATCATAAAAGATAGACATTTTCCCAATTCATTTTCAACCACGTTATTTTGGTGGTTATAAAAGGCATGGGAAAGTGTGTATCTGATATGATACTTGGTTACCAGAGAAACATGTCCTGTGTGTCCTATGTGATACACAGAACATGCAATGGATTAATCTACGACTTCCAACAGAAATTAAGTTATAAAGTTCTGGATAGAATAAACTGAATACATATCGGAACACTCTGACTCAAAAATGTACACTTTGGAGAAATAACAGCTAATAATAATTAGGGTTTTTCTCATATTAAAAATTCTATATTCAAACTATACTCTGTCTAAAGATATGATTGCATTCGAGCAATGTTACGGGGATGTAAACACACAAACATCGGTTGTCAGGTGATGGTCGGGGGGACAGACACAAACACACACACACACAACAACTATATATACGACGGGCTTCTATCAGTTTCCGTCTACCAAATCCACTCACAGGGTTTTGGTAGTAGAGAATTCTTACCCAAAGTGCTGCGTAGTAGAACTGATTCCTGAGCCATGTGGTTGTTAAGCTACGATTGTATGGATGTCAAAGAAAGAATGTTAATTCCATTTTCTTCCGTATGTCTAAACGAATACGCACACACACATATATACACACCCATATATATATATATATATATATATATACATATAAATGCGTGTATATGCGTGTATGTGTATCCCTGTGTGTACAGTATGTATATTATGTGTGTGCGCGTATTAGTTTGAGGAAATGCAGACAGAGCCAGAGATCGGACGATGCGACGAAAGAAAAAAGAAATATAAAACCAGTACTGAAAGAGATATTATGTGTTAAATTACTAATGACAAATGCAGTAAAAGCTCTGGTTTTGTTATTCTCTGTTTCAAATAGAATAAGAACAATAACTGTGTTATACTTAATGTATCGCGTTTAATATGTAGTTTTTTGAAGGATATTTGATGCATATTCTGTAGTGAAAGCAAGGAAAAGGATATCATAGGGCTATAATTATTAAGGGTCAAAACAGGAATTCGAATTTACAGTTCAGAACAAGGGCTAGGATAACGAGATGCAGTGGTTCCGTATTGAACCAGCGACCAGTTGAAGTTCTCTTTAGTTTGGCATGTAAGCTTATGCATCAGGTGGATAATATTTTCTTATCTTTTACTTGTTGAAAGTTATCGAACTACGGCCATGCTACAGCACCACCTTTACAGGCTTAGTCGAAGAAATCTATCGCAATATTTATTTCTTGTAAGGCGGCGAACTGGCAGAAACGTTAGCACCCCAGGCGAAATGCTGAGCAGTATTTCGTCTGTTTTTATGTTCTGAGTTCAAATTCTGCCGAGGTCGACTTTGCTTTTCATCCTTTCGGGGTCGATAAATTAATTACCAGTTGCGTACTTGTGTCGATCTAATCGACCTAATCTCCTCCCCAAAATTCCGGGCCTTGTGCCTAAAGTAGTTTTGCAGTGTTTGCAAAGCGGGCGGTTAATCCACAAAGTCATGCCTGCCCCGTCGTTTCTTGCATAAGGTGTTTGTTTTCTGACAGGATGGGCCTATTGAAGAAATTTGAATAGCCTTTTACTATAAGGCGGATCTGCACTTTTATATACATAAAAAAAAAAGCTTTGATTTATTTTCTTGTTAAACAGATGACGTTTATCTTTACTTTTTTATTTATTTTGACAAAAATTAAATTCTAGGTCAGTGGAGTGAAAAAGAAAGGGTATAAAATGTGTCAAAAAAAAATGTCTGCCTTTCTTATTGTATTTTGAAAATCTTATGTTCTAGATCTTTGGATCTTAGAAGACAACAAGGCTACACAAATACAGACGTATCCGAATCAATTGAAAAGAATTTAAACAGTTCGTATCATTCCTGTTGGTATTTAAATTTAACCCCCATTAGCTGGTGACCAAAAAGAGATACGATCTGGGGGCCAAGTAATCGACTAGAACCAACCTCGAACTTGCTGGCTTTGAGCGAAAATTTGAAACTTTTAAAGGTATCGTCCATGCTAATAGTGTTACATACTTCATCACCACGTTGTACCGCATGGTTTACATAGTAATTTAAAATATCAAACGACCTTTTCTTGATAAAGTTTATCCTTGCGCCTCTGATTTTTATGCTTTTTTGTTCTTTCATTCAATTATTTCCCCCAAGACACAAGAGAGGTATCGAGTTGCTGCTGGTATTTCGTTTTCCCACTCTCGCATAGGCTGGAGAAGTTGTTTTACACACACTACACAGACATGCCCACCTATAAGCTTCCCCTCCGCATACACATACGCTCACGTTTGTGTGTGCGCGTCTGTATGTGTGAGTGTGAGTATCTGTGTATGTGTATGCGTCTGTGTGCGTGTGTATATATAAACCACATATGTCTTCGTGTGCTTATGTATACGTTTATGTATCCAAAAGCATATATATATTTATATATGTATGTATTTGTATATATATATATATATATATATATATATATATATATATATATATATATATATATATATATATATATATATATATATATATATATATATATACAAACACACTTATGAATACATGGCTATGCCAATATGAATTTAAACATGCTTATGAGATCGTATTTAAGAAATGATAAAGTTAATAAAATAAATGTGTGATAGCTGTTTGTGTTTGTATGTTTGTACATGTGTGTGAGTGAAAGCCATGCGTGTCTACACACTCATGTACAAAGATATACACGCATACATCTACAAGTATACACACGTGCGTGTAAGTATATATATATATATATATGTGTGTGTGTATGTACGTGTGTGTATATATATATATATATATATAT
>NC_068993.1:57639907-57640950 GCF_001194135.2 Octopus bimaculoides
TATATATATATATATTCGCTTGTGCCTTGGCATCCAAACACACTTAAGTGTTTTAAAATTGATAATGAAAGAGAACATGAAATGGATGTGATTTTAGTCTTGAAACCGCATTCATGTGAACATCTCTTCAAAACCTTTGAAAGATCTGACATGCTTAACTTATCAGATGTCCTTATCCATATTTTAACATCTGTTCTATTAAGCTAAACTGTTAAACGTGGGTTTCTACCAACCCTTTCCGACAATTTGCCACACATTAACCAAGCACCTATGGCAGCTTCTACTTGAATTCTTCTCGCCGTCCGCTATTGTTACACTAATGGAGGATTAACGTTTAATTGATAATCAGCAACCGCCCAAGATTTTCATTGAACCTAGAATGGTCTGTGCCAAAAAGTATCCAGTGCATAACCATCTTGTTTGTAATGCTGAGTGAGTGACCTTGGTTTACATATTTTGTTGATGGCTTATATAGTTGGTTTGTTTTGCTGGAATCATGAATGACCAAACATGTCTGATATCAAAAGCTGCCCCAGTTGAGACAGTTACACGAAAGTGCTAAAGATGTAAAATTGGTATATACTATTATGATACACATTTAGTGGTTATCTAACCATTGTGTTTGTGGTTCGTGGATGGTTAACGGCTTGTATGAGGCGCTGAAGAAGGAGCAAGAATTCCTGAAATGCGCATGTACACTCATTAATTATTTTTCTATGTCTGATCGTATTGTTTGCACAGATACATAAATACATACGTACATATATACACACACGTATATACATACTTACTCACACATACACACGCACATATACACATACATAGAAACACATACATAAACACATACAAACACATATACATACTATGCAGACACACACACACACACAAACACGCATATTATTTTACTTTATTCAGTCATTAGAGCACCTATGTAAAGGGCTTTAGTTGAAGAATTAGACCCCATGACTCAGTCCTTTAAACCTAGTACTTTTTCTTTCGGTCACTTATGCCGAAACTTAAAATATTGGGGACGAAAATAGAAA
>NC_068993.1:57641202-57642705 GCF_001194135.2 Octopus bimaculoides
GAGTGGCTCTGTGGTAAGTAGCTTGCTTACCAATCACATGGTTCCGGGTTCATTCCCACTGCGTGGCAACTTGGGCAAATGTCTGTCCGTGTTCAAGATATCTCAACAACCGCTGAATGGATTCGAATGAATCTTTAAATGATGTTTTGCCTCGTGACTGATTGAATTTAGGAATTGATCCGGTAGCGGACAAGGATTCTGGATTATTTTTCTTGTTTGTTTTACTTAATTTTGTAGAGCGGTCGAGTTCATTTTTAGTCTTATCGTTTGTGAGAGCAGTCGAGTTTATTTCAGATATTCTCATTTTTAAAATCACTTCCGGCTAACCGTTGGTATTATCTTGGCGGATGTTTGCGCTCTCTGAAGCGCTCTTGTTTCTACTTACATTCATTGTTTAAGAAAATGGATTGAACCAAAGATATTTCGATTTCTATAATTTCAAAAAAACAGTGGTTGCTTAAGATTTATGCTAATCATAGGGAAAATCAGTTTATCCTGAGATAGATTGCTTTAATTATCAGTATACGAATTGATATTCAATTCTTTATAATGTCGTTATCATTACAGCATTTAAAGTTACATTTAAAGAGGTTATAGGCACATATACGTGTATCGTGTGATTATAAGTCCAATTTTTTTTGCATAAAGATCTTAAAATAACAATATTTCTAACGGAATTCTAATACACAAGTCAGCAGAGTTTTTTTTCACATTTCAGTGATGGAAACAAACGATATAAAACCGAGTAAATTTTTTCCAATTAACCCACTGTTTCTCTTAATTTTAATACTGATAATCTAAGTAAATACTACATAAGAATTATCCCGCTGGAAGAGGCTGGTAGTTTTTCTAACTTAGCCTTTACATAATTTAGAATATACGCATTGATCATTTTAAATTAACTCTTAGTAAGAATTATTAACCTTCCTTTAGCATTAGATGTGAATTATTGTTATGGTCTTTTAAGGTGACGTAAGCTTTACGCTTGACAGAAATTCCACCCTATTATGTTGCTTTAGTCTAATAGCTATAGCCTTACTTCATTATTAATAGCATAATGCATATTAAACTACCTCTTCTGAAATTCTCTATAATGTTATTAGATATAAACTTAATTGAAACAACCTTATCAAATGCGCACAAATTACTTGTGTTCTTGGAGAATTTGTAAACATGGTTGCGTTTCTTAATGCTTGCTGTGTCAAATATTTGGGGAAGATAAACATGTTTAGTATACATCCGATGTGTTGCATTCAGTGCTTGCTTTATAGAAGTCAGCGTTTAACTACATATTCGATACGTAATGCTATGTTTTTGCTGGTTTATTAAGTTAGCAAACACTCCGGTTTATTACATTATGTAGTAATGATTACATTCGCGCACACACATACAGAGCGAACTAGGTATACCGAGAGACAAAAGCGAATAAATGTACAAAGATGCTGTATACACACACACACACACACACACACACACACACACACACACACACACACACACACA
>NC_068993.1:57643416-57645957 GCF_001194135.2 Octopus bimaculoides
AGAATGGCCTACCACGTAGAAAATCTTTCTCTTTACTTTACCGTTTAGATAAAAGTCAGTCCAGGTCGAGACGAACAATTATGAAAGGAACAACCGCCACGCGGATTCTCCTTCAGGATGGTCGTTTTATAAATACGGGAAAAATGCGTCCATCATTTCTTTTAGCGGTTGCTTCTTCTAGAAGAAGTGTGTTGTGTTATGATGTGTGTGTGTGTGAGTGTGTTTGTATGCGTGTGAGTATGAGTGAGTGTGTATGCGTGTGTGTGTATTGTGTTCTGTTGTGTGTGTGTGAGTGTGTTTGTATGCGTGTGAGTGTGAGTGAGTGTGTATGCGTGTGTGTGTGTTCTGTTCTGTTGTGTGTGTGTGTGTGTGATGTGTTGAGTAATGTTATGTGTGTGTGTGAGTGTGTGTGTATGCGTATGTGAGTGTCGTCTTGTGTTGCATTGTGTGTGTGGTGTGTGTAATGTTTGTGTTCTGTTGTGTATGTGTGTATACGTGTGTGTGTGTGTGTGTGTGTGTATGTGTGTGTGTAGGGGGTAATAATTATAATAAATTATTTCTTTGGAGTGTACGAAATCTTTTACTGATAGAGTTAAAGACGTTCAAATAAAAATAAGGTCGCATACAAGTAAACATAAAATGAATAATTAAGAATTAGTCGACATCATCTGAAAGATAATTACAATATTAGATTTCTCTTAAATAAATATCATCAATAGAACATAACTTGGCCATATATCACAATTTTAATATTCTCTTATGCAAGATCAACGCAGAAACGCACAGACAGACGACACACAGAGACAGACACACAGAAACACACACACACAGCCATAGAAAGAGAGAGAATGATAAATAGATAGCTAGACAGATAAATAGATAATTAGACAGATCTACAGTCTGACAGACAAACAGCTTGATAGATGAATAGATAGATAGATAGATAGATAGATAGACAGACAGACAGACAGACAGACAGACAAACAGACAGACAGACATACAGACAGACAGACAGACAGACAGACAGACAGACAGACAGATAGATAGATAGATAGATAGATAGATAGATAGATAGATAGATAGATAGATAGATAGGCAGACAGACTGACAGACTGATAGATATGATGCCATAAATCGAATTTTATCAGAATCTGTTTGAAATCATCCATATTAGATTATATGTTTTTTGACATTTATTATTACTAGCCTGGGGGAAAGACACTGTACCTGTGATCTTTGACGGCCATCTTAGGCGGTTGAAGTTGGTGGGGTAAGTGTGGCTCTGGAACAAATAGATAGTGACGTCTGGAAGAAAATTCCAGAAAGCCGAACTTCTATGGAAATGGATTTTTAAGAGTTAGTTCAGAGAGTGAATGGAAGGATTGTCTTCATGTGAGTGATAAACGGTACCAATTACAGAGGATGTTAACAATGAAATTCTTAGGGGCTGAGTCACTTTTCAATTCTACCTATCTGCAGGAATTTTAAATGGTAGGTATAATTGTGTGTCTGTATATGTTTGTGTGTGTGTGGGGGGGGGGAACTGTGAGTTGCCTAACACGTATATCAATGAAAGCAGCCTTGTATATTCAGTAAGTTGCTTTATAAAAGTTAATTTTATTATTTTTCCTCATAGTAATCTCTCGATACGTATAGTTTTTCTCTTTTCCGTTTGTTACACTTAATCCTGTTACGTTCCAAAACCCCACGCGATAGGTGTTAATCCATGAAGTAGGAATAGTACTGTACTGTATTTTTATTTTTATTTTTACAATTTTTATATATTCATTTTATCATAAATGCAAAACAACACCACGGAGGAATCGACGTAAGCTTAAATAATAAACTGCGAAAGATGAACCGCGATAGGTCGAGGTATTACTGTATATTACAAGGAGACCCGGTTCTCTCACGAGTCAATCTACTAAAACTCACTCTTGAGGGGCGATCTGATAAGGAGCTGACATTAGTTCTAGTGGAACCCAGAAACAGTGCAGTACACCAGAAATATCACAAAAAGAAGAAAAAGAGAGACAGAGAAAATAACAGAGAGAAAATTATGGAGAGAAAATAAGAGAAAGAGAGAATAAGAAACGGAGGGTAAGAGGTAGAGAGGGAAATATTTTAGACGGAGGTTCTCTCCGTCGGTTACGACGACGAGTATCCCAGCTAATAGGATCAACTGAACAGCATTCTCGTGAAATTAACGTGCATGTGGCTGAGCACTCCCCAGACACGTGTACGCATAACGTAGTTCTCACTGAGATTCAGCGTGATGCAAAGTGTGACATGGTCGGCCCTTTGAAATACAGGTACTACACATTTTTGGATTGGATCAACGTGAAATAACGCGTCGCCGGGAATTGAACTCACGACCTTACAATCGTCAGCCGGATGCTTTAGCCACTTGCCACGCGCCTTCACACGATATCTATCTATTTCTCTCTCTCTCTCTCTCTCTATATATATATACGGAAATACACACATATATATATATACATATACATACATATATACATACACACACACACATACACACAC
>NC_068993.1:57646007-57648205 GCF_001194135.2 Octopus bimaculoides
ATATATATATATATATATATATATATATACATATATATATACGTATATCAATTATAGTTTGTGTGAGTGTGTAAGTATGTATATATGCTATACATATATTTAAAAGGTAGTCTCCCCGGAAGAGTAGAGAAATTTACAGGGAGAAGTGAAGGTAAAGAAAACTAATGCAAATACGCTATACACCTTATCACCTTTAAAGCTGGTCTGCTTTTCTGCCGTGAGGGAATATTATAAAGTTAAACAAACCCCGAGATTTGTAAAGAAACGTCTGCTTAGTTCAACGGTCAGTTATAAACATAAAAGGTTACGACTAGAGAAGGATAGGCGTATGCAAACCGCGAAAGAAACGTAGGTAAAGAAGACGACAGAAAAATAGATTGATAGAGAAAGCGAAAGAAGGTTAAGTATTTAAAGAAAATGTTTAAAAGGCTGGCAGATAAAGAAAACGATGAATAGATATGTAGGGAGAGCGAATAAAGGAAGGTTGGGTAGAAAGAGAACGTAACAGGAAGTGGGATGGTTCGAAAATCAAATGGAGGGATGATGAAGTGGTTGCATAATAAGGGAATAGCCGACTCTAAAGGAAAATATGGTGCGTAGCTTTACAGTTAATAATAAAACTATAAGGTGTCGCAAATAGGCAATAAAAGATTTACGGAAGAACGATAAAAGTATGAGGACAAGAAACGTTTAGTGACTTGATCTTTCATCAGCCGTCGCACAAATATCATCATAATTTCGTCACGTTTGAACGATAGAGAAAATGTAATGTTCCCGCACTGCTATAGACAAGCATCTTCACTCGATAGGAAAGGTTCAGAAGTATGGAGCATGGGTTACGCATGCTTTAAGTGACAACAACGAAAATCAACGAGCCACAATCTCCGCTAGTTTGCTTGCTCGTCACCGCCCAAATCATGAACACAAGCAACGATTTCTTTAACGAATCGTTATTAGCGACAAAAAATGGTGCCTGTACATCAATATGAAGCAGCGTAAGGAATGGCTTAGCCTCGGTAAACAAGCGACACCGCGCGTGAAACAAGATCGTCATTCGCGTAAAACGATGCTGTACGTATGGTGGGACTGGGAAGGGATTATCCATTACGAATTGCTTGAACGGAACCAAACGGTCAACGTGGAATTCTATGTTCAACAGCTGGAACGACTCAACACGGCTATTGAAGAGAAAAGACCTAATCGGCAGCATGGAGTTCTTCTGCTGCACGACAACGTCCCCACCCCCGCATACCGCCCATATGACCAAAGAAGCCAATCAAGGCATGGCTGGGAAGTAGTGTCACTCACGCCGTACTCTCCTGATTTGGCACCAAAGGATTTCCATCTGTTTCGATCTCTTTCAAATGCTATGGGCGGAGTTTCGTTCAATACTGACGCAGAACTGAGAGCTTGGTTGGATCAATTTCTCGAGTCGAAATCGGGTGATTTCTACCAACGAGGTATTGAAAATCTTGTTGAACGTTGTGAAGAAGTTGTAAACAACAAGGGTGAATACATTATTGATTAATTAGTTGTTATTTTTTATTAAAACTTTAAAAAAATTAAAATTATAATAAACATCGGGAACTTAGTTGCCAATCTAATATATATATATATATAATTCTTTATTGCCCACAGGGGGCTAGGCATAGAGGGGACAAACAAGGACAGACAAAGGGATTAAGTCAATTACATCGACTCCAGTGCGTAACTAGTTCTTATTTAATCGACCCCGAAATGATGAAAGGCAAAGTCGACCTCGGTGGCATTTGAACTCAGAACGTAACGGCAGACAAAATAACGCAAAGCATTTCGCCTTGCGTGCTAACGATTGTGCCAGCTCACTATATGTATGTAGGTAGATCGATAGATGAATAGACAGATATAGATATACATCACATGTTTTAGGCCGTAATATGTCAAACATTGCAACTAATTTATCCTGGTATTTACTTGTAATATTCCTATGCGCGTCAGTGTCAAATCGATATGCTTTTGGTTCATATGTATACGTTCGTTGATAGATATATCTATATACAGACTCTGACTCCAAAACTTATACATACACACATATCCCCAAATATATTAAGCCACAAAATAATGAAAGAAAATTTATGTGTGTGTGCGTGTGTGTATGCGTGTTTGTATGCTATGTGTACACACACACACACACACACACACATATATATATATATGTG
>NC_068993.1:57648405-57649672 GCF_001194135.2 Octopus bimaculoides
AAGGAAACAAAAATATCTCTAAATTACCTAGGGATCTTTCTGTTGTTGAATTTCTTGTGATATCTAGGAACAATTTTCGGTTCTTCAGAAGGTTTTCATAATTCTGTAGAAATGTTAATTCAATAGAAAATCCAACGTAATTCGGTTTGCTTGACAGAAACAACGGAAAAATTTCAGAGAAAAATCCTTGAAAATTCTAATTTTAAAATTTTCAAATAATGTTAGGAAATTTTTCGAGAGGAAAGAGATAGTGATTGTTTAAGGATGGGTGGTAAAGGAGTACGAGAGTTAGTTAGGAGTAAAAATAGGGGTTGCTAAGGGTTGCGTAGGTGATAACAATATGGAGAGCGTGGCAGTAAGACAATTACGTTTTTATTTTTTTAAATCGTATATTTTATTTGTGTAAATTTGTGAATTATTTTATTGTAAAATCGTGTTTTGATGTGGGTGTGTATGTAAAAATGGGTGTGTGTATGTATGTGGACGTGTATGGGTATGTGTGTATATGCGTATGGGTATGTGTGTATAAGTGTATGCGTACGCATGTGCTTCTACGGTGGTGGTTGGAAACTGATGATGATGAGGAGGAGGAGGATTACAATGATGAAACTGGATTGTTCTAAGTGTGCTATCCGTTTGGCAAGAATCGTTTCGAATATCGTACAAAACAGTTCACAGGTTTCGCCTTGACTCTTTATGTTCTGATTTCAAATCCAGTCAAGGTTTGTGCAGCTGAGTGGGTTAGTGGTTTGGGTGTTGGTCTTACGATCGTAAGATTGCGGTTTCGATTCCTTGACCAGGCAATGAGATGTATTCTTGAGCAAAACACTTCATTTCACTTTACACCAGTCCACCCAGCTGTAGAAATGAGTACCACCAGGGGTGGAACTGCGTCGCTTAGTGTTTGGTGTGTTGGATTCATGACCGTAAGTATGTGCTTTCGACTGCTGCAACGGGCGATCTATTGTGTTCTTGAGCAAAGCACTTCATTTCACTGAGCAGTAGATATGCGTTTAGCTTAGAAAGAGAAGGCTCTCTTTTACTCTTTTATTCTTTAACTTGAATGTGGCCATGCTGGAGCACCACCTTTGATCGAGCAAATCGACCCCAGGACTTATTCTTTGTAAGCCTAGTACTTATTCTGTCGGACCCTTTTGCCGAACCGCTATGTTAGCGGGACGTAAACACACTAGCACCGGGAGTCAAGCGATGGTGGTGGTGGTGGTGGGACAAACACAGACACACAAACACACATACGTATATATAT
>NC_068993.1:57649917-57651821 GCF_001194135.2 Octopus bimaculoides
TATACGACGGGCTTCTTTCAGTTTCCGTCTACCAAATCCACTGACAAGGCTTTGGTCGGCCCGAAGCTATAGTAGAAGACACTTGCCCAAGGTGCGACGCAGTGGGACTGAACCCGGAACCATGTGGTTGGTAAGCAAGCTACTTACCACACAAAGTATTGTACGTACACATTCCTTACGTTTCTATATAACTATGTGTGTCAGCGTGTAATGTCAATACCTCTAAATTTACGTGTGTATAACTGTGTTTATAAGTACGACTACATACATACACACATATACATATTTTCATATATATATGTATATATATATATATATATATATATGTGTGTGTGTGTGTGTGTGTGTGTGTGTGTGTGTGTGTATGGGTGTGTATATATGTGTGTGATTTTGGAATGCGTGTGCGCGTCCATGCATGCATACCATATGTACCAACGCCATCCCTGGGATTACAGATTAAACACATTAGATATATTCGTTTGCACACAGCCATTCGTATCAATGCATTTCCTTTCAGCATATTTCGTGTTTGAGATAGACAATTCTTACTACATGATGGTTAAGTGTAGGGTTAATATAATTACATAACATTATACTAACCTTCATACACGATCGGCTTTTATAGTAACAGTACTAATGGCGAGAATGTTTTCCTGACAGAAAACTATTACATATCGATTTAATACGCCATGTTTATTTATATACAGCGATTGAAACTCTCCAAATAACATGGCTCTGTTGATTTTAATGCGTTTCTTAAATTATGATTTTTTTTTTTTTTTTATCCGGAGGTTAACTCATCATCCAACAGACCAATGATTCAAGGTAATCTAAACTACACTACAATACGACGCTGATATTTTGGGGGGTCACCTCTGTCAACATAAACCCCCAAACTGTTGCTTGTTATTACTTTACCTTGATATAATTTAGAGGAATAGGTTGTTGTCACTTCTTGCAGTTCTAGTAACCGAGGAGAGGCTCTCTTTGTCGGTTTCATAAACATCGATATCAACAGCTGTAACGGAATAATATAACTATCGTTTTGTTACCGACATATTAAATATACTCTTTTCTGATGTCTTGTCTGTATGTATGACTACAAAATCTAAATCTGTCTCTTGGGACATCAAATCAAAGAATGTTTTTAATGTGTCCAAATAACAAATAGTCACTTAACGGAACAATTAAAAGCTACGGTTGGTAAATGTTGGAACCAAATACAACCATTCTGATTTCTGTATTAATATGATAAAAATAATATTAATAAAAATAAATTATTCTTTTACGAATCTCGTATTTTTGTCAAAATAGCCATTAAGCTGATGAGACACAAACGGTCGTGGTGCATGGCTGTGTGCATCAGTAGCTCCTTTCGCAACAATGTGGTTCCGGTTTCCATTCACTTTGTGCCGTCTTGGGGAAGCGGTTTCAACTACAGTCAGGGAATGAACAATAGCAGAAATATTATCAAAGCTGTTAATGTATGAAGGTTAGTGTGATGTTCCGCATGTATTGACCTTGATGTTAATAACATATTAAATACATAAAAGTCTAATTAAATGCTTTGAATGGGGCAATATTTTGGCTCATCCACACACACACACACACTTATTCTTTTATTTGTTTCAGTCATTTGACTGCGGCCACGCTGGAGCACCGCCTTTAGTCAAACAAATCGACCCCAGGACTTCTTCTTCGTAAGCCTAGTACTTATTCTATCCATCTCTTTTGCCGAACAGCTAATGTACGGAGACATAAACACACCACCATCGGTTGTCACGCGATGGCGAGGGGACAAACACAGACACAGAAAAACACACACACATATATGGGACTGAAACCGGAACCATGTGGTAAGTAGGCAAGCTACTTACCACACAGCCACTCCTGCGCCTGCATAT
>NC_068993.1:57652253-57657054 GCF_001194135.2 Octopus bimaculoides
ACACACACACACACACACACACACACACACACACACACACACACACACACAAACACATTCACGCACACACACGCACGCAAAAAGATATATTTTTGCATGGCAAATATATTAGAGAAGAGTACTCAATACATGATACAGAGTCTATGCATTTCCTTTTTCTTGTTTATGTTGGAACTTAGACTAAGAGATTGTTTCGCAGTTCCCTTTTCATGGTACGAGTGGGGCTTTGTATATATATATATAACCAATAGTATGTGTACGCTGAAGAGTTTCCTAGTTCACATTAGTAGCATATCTTACTTCTTTAGTCTGCTCATAGATTTCTTACAGATGTACGTGCGGCAGAGTGCTATAAATTCATTTCTTTCTGGTTCGTTGATGAGCTGATGATTAGAAATCTGGGTCTTTATACCTAGAATTATCGTTATTAACATACTGTAAAAGAACGAAAACAGCTTTGACGCTGATATAAATCAATTCCCGTGGTGCGGTACTAGCGGTAATATACGGTGGGTACTGATATCAATTATACTACCCTAACCCTAACCCTTGCAAAAATCAATGGCAGATATGATCACGGAGAATTAGAAGGCAGCAGAAATTAATCTTCTTGTTCCATATTATACACATGCGCACTAACATATACACTCACAGTTACACGACTAAAACATTTCGAAATACGTGCACACCCAGGTAGTTGTATTTGCATAAATATACAGCCATAAGGGTAAATACGCATATGCTTATATACATTTCCATTCTTATAGATATTTACACGCATACATCATTAAATAGTTGTCCTATACATTACAATATGCCTTTGTCATAAACAATAACAGCACTGGTTAACATACACTGCGTGCATATGTATGTGTAAATGTGTGTAGTGTATATGTATATATATATATGTGTGTGTGTGTGTGTGTATGCGTATATATGTGTGTATATATATGTACATAATGTATGTATGTATGTATAGATACATGTGTCTGACAGCGTATTACGTGTGTGCGTACGTGTACTCATATTTAAGTGCTTTTGTGCAGATATGTGTGTATGTACGTGTAACTTTCTGTACTAATTAACCTGTTAATAAATATTTAAATATGCAAATATGGCGAGGTAGTCTTTTGACAGAGTTGTTAAGCCGTCAGAATGACTTGTGGCTTTTGTTTTATTCTCACTGAGTTCAATTCCATTCGTGGTCGATAAATAATAAACCACATTTCCTCGTGTTGTACTCTGTCAGAACTGGTTGCAACCAACAGAATGGCTTACACAAAAGTGACTGAGGAAGGTAATGGGAAAACATCTTTGAATTCTCCCACCAAAAGTTCTTGTCGTTGAAGACATCAGTCATCAGTTGTCAGTAAAATAGTGTTTGCTCTATGTGAATGCGCGCATGCGTATCACTCGTATTTGGTTAGGGCAGCGGACTCGCTGTCTTAGGATCGCGGTTTCGATTCCTAGACCAAGCATTGTGAGTATTTATTGAGCAAAAACACCTAAAGCTCCACGAGGCTCCGGCAGTGGATGGCGGCGAACCGTACTGTACCCTTTCACCACAACTTTCTTTCTCACTCTTACTTCCTGTTTCTGTTGTGCCTGTAATTCAAATGACCAGCCCTATCACACATCTTTGTCACGCTGTATATCCCCGAGAACTACGTTAAGGGTACACGTGTCTGTGGAGTGCTCAGCCACTTACATGTTAATTTCACGAGTAGGCTGTTCCGTTGATCGAATCAACTGGAACCCTCATCGTCGTAAGCGACGGAGTACCAACAACAGCATATATGTACCTGTTTTATGTACGTATGTTTGTATATATGATTATTCAGTTTTATCTCAAGATGTCTTGCGAATTGAGAAAGAACCGGTTTCAAACCTAGATCCAAAGCCCCTTCTTTTGAAAATCATCAGCACCAGCAGAGTATAAACGTATGCGTGTATGTATATGTGCAGATTCGTATATTTTGTTTTCTGTATGTATTCTCATGCATATTATTGCATATCTAGACATGCTTGTATATGCTTAAATGATAAACATCTGGAAAGTTTTACAGATTTTTAGTTCAAGTGATGTATGCTTGTATCTAAACATGGATGGATGTACGTGTTTATGTATGTATAAGTGAAGACTCGTGGCCTAGTCGTTATGACATGGCGCTCACAATCTCGAGATTGTAGTTCTATTGCTGTGCAGGGCGGTGCATTGATTTCTTGAGCAAAACACTTCATCTCACAATGCCATGCGTTGACTTCGACATTTGACGTGCAGCATCCCGTGCAACTGGTCAAGCAATGTCGATTTGAGGGACAGAGTGAGCTAATGGGTATCACCAAAAATTTTATCAATATAAAACAAGTCACCTTTGCAGCTCGTTCAGCAACAAACTTCATTACCCCTTTCCAAATTTTTCTCCCATTTTGTGTGTGGGAATGCTTGTGTGCTTGTGTGCGCGTGCGAGTGTACGTGTATACGTATGCGCGTGTGTGTGTGCCTGTGCGTGTGTTTGCGGGCGTGTGTATATGTATGTGACTAATTTTATTTCAATTTATGTCAATCACCTTATGTCATAAATATAGTTCTACTGCATTTTTGTAAACTCTTTTATAATACAGACGCCTAAGAGTCCTGTGTTCTGAAGTTAAGAAACAATAGGTCCTGATGACTCCTACTGAGGCAGAAACACTAGACCACTGCAGTGCTATTCAGGAATTCAGACAGTTCTGTGCTTAATGGCTTCCCAGTTTTAGAAACTCTTTGTTCTTCAGATTATCTCATCTTTGTGTTCATAGTCCCATTTTCTATTAAAGCTCAGTTCTAATATGTCGAGTGGAATAAATTCATTAACTTCATTAAATTGCCACACTTCGCAAAGTGGTAATTAATATATATTATTCGTCTTTATTATTCAAATACAATGATATTGTCTCCTGTGTTTCTCATTGCTCTTTTATATGTTATATAATGTGTGTGTGTGTGGCTGTATAATTATGAGGATCGCTTCGCAACCACGGGGACTCAAGTTCAGTCTCACTACGTAGAAACTTGAGCAAGTGTTCTCTACCATAATTCGGGTCTGACAATGCCGCGTGAGTAACTTTGGTATGCGGAAACAGTGCGGAAGCCCGTCGTATATATACATATATATATATATATATATATATATAATTACATAGATACATGTATAGATATAGACATACACATATATGTTTATATATATATATATGTATATATGTGTGTATGTATGTGTCTTTATTTGTCCCACGCTGTTTGACAACCAGTATTGGTTTGTTTACGTTCTTGTAACAAAAGAGAAAGGTAACAAAAGAGAAAGGTAGACTAAGTACCACACTTATAAATTCTTAGAACCTGGGTTGAATTTAATTCCACTAAACACTTCAAGTTCATGCCCCAGCATGGTCGCAGTCCATTGAGTGTGAATGTGTGTGTGGGAGTGTGTACATCTGCGTGTGTGAACGGTCTAAAAGCGTAACATGTGTCTCTGTATGCCCATTATCTGCACCTCATCGATCAAGAGATGTCGAGGAGATTATGTTGGCACTCCGTCGCTTATGATGTCGAGGGTTCCAGTTGATCCTGTTCGTGAAATTAACGTGCAAGTGGCTAGAGCACTCCACAGACACGTGTACCCTTAACGTAGTTCTCGAGGATATTCAGCGTGACACAGTGTGACAAGGCTGACCCTTTGAATTACAGGCGCAACAGAAACAGGAAGAAAGAGTGAGAGAAAGATGTGGTGAAAGCAGGGATTGCCACCATCCCCTGCCGGAGCCTCGTGGAGCTATAGGTGTTTTCGCTCAATAAACACTCTCAATGCCCGGTCTGGGAACCGAAACCGCGATCCTATGACCGTGAGTCCGCTGCCCTAACCACTGGGCCATTGCGCCTCCACTGTCGAGAAGATAGGCAGACAGAAATACATGAGTTGGGTCGTTATAATCGATAGGACCCTTAATATCTGTGCCCTAGTACGACTGGCATTCTAAAGACTGAAACCCGTAACAAAATATAGCTGTATGAACACTTGTGTTGCCTGTGTGTTTGTGTGTGCGCGAATGAGTGCGAGTGTTGTGTGCGTGTATGTTTTATGCTGTAAACCTGTTTACCTGTGTTGGAGAGAGTGCTGGTGTCTGCCAATTTAAGACCTTCTATAAGAGTGTTTAGTCAACCTATTTGCATATATTAACTTGTTTGAAAATGAGTGTGTGAGTACATATAAACACACACACACACACACACACACACACACACACACACATATATATATATATACATTAATACATGTATATGTACACACACACACACCTATCTGTATACACAAATTCACACACACATGCTAAAAGCACAAACTCAATTATATTCGTTTATGCGTGAGTGCATTTTCTTGTATACATCTGTATATACATACACACACACACACACACACACATATATATATATATACGTGTATATCTTTACATACATATATGTGTCTGTATTTATATACATTTATATATACCTATATATATCTATACAGACATATATATGTATATGCGTGTGTGTATATATATATATATGCGCGTGCGAGAGAGAGTGTGTATATGTATGTGTATACACCCACACACATACACACTTATACACAGTATGGATCCCTTCCAGTTTTTCACGTTCTTTCTCTCTTCCATTTCTCTCACCATACACACACACACACAACATACACTTACACGCACACACACACACACACCTAAACGCACACACATAATGCTATGCTAATGCGTGTCTTCTTGTACA
>NC_068993.1:57657064-57658112 GCF_001194135.2 Octopus bimaculoides
TGCGAGAGAGAGTGTGTATATGTATGTGTATACACCCACACACATACACACTTATACACAGTATGGATCCCTTCCAGTTTTTCACGTTCTTTCTCTCTTCCATTTCTCTCACCATACACACACACACACAACATACACTTACACGCACACACACACACACACCTAAACGCACACACATAATGCTATGCTAATGCGTGTCTTCTTGTACACTTATTGTACTTGCGTTTGTATGAGTGAATGTGCGTGTGTTGTGTGACAGCTTTATGAATGAGGTACGTATTCTAATCACGCACCCGTTCACCCTCTTGAAAAATACAACTTTCTCAATGATACTCAGAAGTCACCTGGCTTAGAAAAGCTCTCAAGCGTTCCATTAATCTGACTTGGCGAACCACCCTGAGTGTCGCCTGGCTAAACCACAAACGATGTTGTAGTTTAGATGTAATCCTCCACCAGCTGTCATAAAAACAAGTTGGAAAATACACTCATACGCACACACGAATCTACATAAACACATACAAACACATGCGCACACACAAACACTCGCATACTCCCTTGCGCATACGAATGCACATACATTCACAAGCGCTTAAGCGATCTCACACAAACGTTCACATACCTTCTCGCGCACAAGCACGCACGTACGTATAGACACATACACGCACCCACAGCCACATTTACACGTTCAACTCTATCGAACAGTCACACACACACACCCACACCCAAACACACGCCCACACACAAACACACATGCACACACACAAGAAATGCTGAGGAATTCTTTCTTTTAGAAGCACAAGGCCTGAAATCTTTGGGGGTGTGCGTAAAGTGAATTAGATCGACCCCAGTACGCAACTAGTACTTAATTTATCGACCCTAAACGGATGTAAGGCAAAGTTGATCTCAGCAGAATTTGAACTCAGAACGTAGCGACGAGCGAAATACCACTAAGCATTTCGCCCAGCGTGCTAACGATTCTGCCAGCTCGCAACATTCAATAATAATAATAATAATAATAATAATAATAATAATAATAATAATAATAATA
>NC_068993.1:57658122-57659260 GCF_001194135.2 Octopus bimaculoides
CATGCACACACACAAGAAACGCTGAGGAATTCTTTCTTTTAGAAGCACAAGGCCTGAAATCTTTGGGGGTGTGCGTAAAGTGAATTAGATCGACCCCAGTACGCAACTAGTACTTAATTTATCGACCCTAAACGGATGTAAGGCAAAGTTGATCTCAGCAGAATTTGAACTCAGAACGTAGCGACGAGCGAAATACCACTAAGCATTTCGCCCAGCGTGCTAACGATTCTGCCAGCTCGCAACATTCAATAATAATAATAATAATAATAATAATAATAATAATAATAATAATAATAATAATAATCTTTTCTACTATAGGCACAAGGCCTAGAATTGGAGAGGAGGGGGACTAGTCGATTACATCAATCCCTTAGTGTGTTACTGGTATTTTATTTATCGAACCCGAAAGGATGAAAGGCAAGGTCGACTTCGGCGGAATTTGAACTCAGAGCGTAGCGTCGGGCGAAATAGCGCTAAGTATTTCGTTCAACATGCTAACAATTCTGCCCCCTGGCCCTCACTAGAAACGCTTCAGAATAATTTTCAGTATAGGATAAATTTGATTGAAAGGTCACTTAAGTTCTCTTAGATATAAGTAAACATATTAAACAGAAAAATGTGTCGGTAGGTTATAGAAAAGACTGGAGTGACTCCAGTCCTTCATTAATTTATCACTTCAATGTTATGCTGGAGTTTAGATCAAGTGCTTTATACATCAGGAAAACAACAGAGAAAAGAAACACTTGTCGAAAGAAATTCAATGATATTAAGTTTCAAACTGGCTAGGAAGGTATTTCATTACTAGAATTGAAATAAAATTAGTCGGCAGCATATATTAGTTTCATGTTAAAAAACATATGCAATAACTTATTTGTACACTAATTGATTTATCGATGAAAAATATATATTGGAATATCCTATTAAAATAGAAAATAAAAACTAAAAACTATAATCATAAGGTATCGCGAGCAAAAATATATTAATTATCTTAATTGTCAAGAGGAAAAAACAATTTAAAGCGCAATATTTACAGGCGCTGTTTTGTAGTTAGTTTAAAGAGATAGAAAGTCACTCGATATATATTAATAGATTAATCTTAGGAAATTCTATTAACTAATACCAACTCGTGTATATATAT
>NC_068993.1:57659621-57663176 GCF_001194135.2 Octopus bimaculoides
TATATATATATATGTATATATATATATATACATGTATATAAAGAATAAATTATATATAGCGATACAATTGACAATCGAATAATTTATTTATATTATAACATAGCTAAATATGCTATGAATATAATACAATGTATTCTTATATTATATAACATAAGTAATTATTTAAAACACCAAAAAGCCAACAACTCATTTCGACTTATATACATTTTTTGACATATAAACAATTCAATTCCTTTATATATGTCCCCTCAGGGCAATTGGTGTGTAAAGGAATTGTTTATATTTTAAAAAAATGTATATAATGTATATAATATATAAATGTATATATAGACGCAGGAGTGGCTGTGTGGTATGTAGCTTGCTTATCAACCACAATATATGCTGCCGACTGCGTGGCACCTTGGGCAAGTGTTTTCTACTATAGCCTCGCGTCGACCAAAGCCTTGTGAGTGGATTTGGTTGACGGAAACTGAAAGAAGCCCGTCGTATATATATATTTATGTGTGTGTGTGTGTGTGCATATGTTGTGTGTCTGTGTTTGTCCCCCCAACATCACTCGGTGCTCCAGCATTGTCGAAGTCAAACGACTGAAACAAATAAGAATATAACAAAATGTATATAAAGCTCTGGTAAAATAGAAAAAGTAAGTTCAATGGAGGCCAGATTTCATTCTTCTAAATGCCACATAACGTAATATTGATGGTGAAGTAAATTACATTATTGCTGGCGGGGATTACATCAAAATAAGTGTAGTTGAATAAATAGTAATATAGAAATATAATATTAGGTTGTTCTCAGATAAGAGAAAAGTCTCCAAATGATTTCCGCGAACAAATTGTATAATATATACATACTGAGTTTCATTTAACATTAAAGTATCTATCTATCTATCTATCTATCTATCTATCTATCTATCTATCTATCTATCTATCTATCTATCTATCTATCTATCAATCTATCTATCTATCTATCTATCTATCTATCTATCTATCTATCTATCTATCTATCTATCTATCTATCTATCTATCTATCTATCTAAGTAATTATCTAGACATGATTATATAATCACATTTACGTACATTTAACTATAATTAAATGTGATTGACGAACTAATTCCTTGAGAATATGACTCTAGATATACGTATATTCTGGACAACGATCGAGGTCGTGTACTCTAACATGTTCTATTTATCGAATATTTAAGCGAGACTGAGCTTACTGATTGGAGTGGCTCTGGTTTGTAAAGTCAACAATTGAGGAGAACTTATTGAACTTCGTCTGTGAAACATATCGTATTTAATCCGAAAGCCTAAGAATCATGATAATGTACAGTCATATTCATGTCCTGTTATGTATGGATGTGGTTTACACGCACACACGTGTGTTTGTGCTTGTGGGTGTGTTTGTATGCTTGTTCGTGTTTGTGTCTGTGTCCGTGTTTGTGTGTAGGAAGATCCGAAGATGGAGGTGAGTGATCGTTGAGGAACTGCGGTCTGTGTAATAAAATCATGATCGTAATTGTCACAATTGTTTCACAAACCTGTTTTCAACAGATTCACGGGCGACGCATACGTAGATTTATAGTATTTACTTATACATTTTATTAAGAATGAAATTATTTACCAGCTCTTAAGGTTGATTTCGTTCTATTCCACAAGCCAGGAAATTTATTATAAGACCTGAATTACGTCTCTTCATGAGATTATGACCAAGAACTCTTCCTCATTGCATTTGTCATTGTAATATGTATGTGAGTTTAGATTCTACTCTTTTGTCAATCAAGGCATTATGTATGAATCACTTGACTCCATAGGCCGACCCGCAGGTCAAAATCAACCAGAAATTTCCATGTTTAGATAAATTCATGAATCACAACAAAATAAAAAAAAAAATACATGAAGTCACCAAATTGCTGCACAACATGTTATTGATTTTGTTCTCATAGCTCGGATTATATTTGCATTTTAATATACATAGAATGGAGAGTTTATTTTTACATTCGATTTGTTCAGTCAAAATAGCGTAACAGTTTCAATTTAGTTATAAGAAATTAGTTATTAGAAAACTGATGCTTTCTTTTTTTTTATCTTATAATGTGATATTACATTTGGAGAGAGTGCGAAAATTAATCAAACATTTCCTAGGGTGCAAGAAATGCTAAAGAACCACTGTTGAAAAGGGAATATTTCCGGCGCAAACTTACAAAAGAAAAGTAGTCTCTGAATCCCACGTTGGTTTATCTACAAGTTCACTCAAATTAGTCTACATCATTACATTAGAAGCGCAGACCAGTGTTAGTATATACTCTCTGAAATCTTAAATCTAATAACTCAAGCTATGACATAAATGGCAGATGAATATACTTTACCTAAGATTATAATGGTTCAATAAAGCTAACCATAATTAGACATATAGCTTTCTATTTTTTTATATATCTATATTAATATGTATGTCTGTATATTAATATGTCTGTTCTCTCTTTCACTCTCTCTGTCTTTTCTATGTATTTATGTGTATATGTGTGTTTTTTGTATGTATGTACATGTGTGTATGTGTGTGTGTGCGTGTGTTTGCCTTTGTGTTGTATTTGTCCTCCGACTTCACTTAAAAATTAGCGTTTATTTGCGGAGATTCGGTAACTTGGCGGTTCAGATAAAGGAAAACGACAAAATAAGTACTAAAATGAAAGAAAGAAAAAAGAAAAAAAAACGCTCTGAAGTGGATTTGCCTCTTCTGTCAGTTGCTCCAGCATGGCCGAAGCTAAATGACTGAAACAAGTAAATGCTAAAAACATGTTATGTCACAGTAATAAGATGACCAACACTAGCCAAGTGATTTCTTTTAAGAGAACAGTTTACTGAATAATTAACCATATTTTAAATACCGGTTTATATCGATCAAATTGCTAATATATTTCACTCTTCTCTCCTCTCGAATATTTCTCCCGTTTTCTCTCACGGTTATTCCATCTCTCATTTTTTTTCTGCTCCTATTTTATCAATACATCCTTGCAAACAAATAATGATTAAACAGATGAAATTGCAGTAAATATAATCAGAACTTTTGAGTTTCAATATATTTGTGCCTCTAAGACGGCGAGATGGCAGAATCGTTAGCACGCCGGGCGAAATGCTTAGCGATATTTCGTCTGCCGTTACGTTGTGAGTTCAAATTCCGCCGAGGTCGACTTTGCCTTCCGTCGTTTCGGGGTCGATTAAATAAGTACCAATTACTCACTGGGTTCGACTTAATCACTCCCACCACAAATTTGAGGCCTTGTGTTTCCAGTAGAAAGGATTATTATTATTATTATTATTATTATCGTTTTTTGGTGTTATTGTTGATAGGTCTCTCTTCATACTCTGAGTTCAAATTCCGCCGGGGTCGACGTTGCCTTTCATCCTTTCGGGGTCTCTAAATTATGTACCACTGAAACACTGGGGCCAAAGTAATCGACTCGTCCCCTAACCCGAAATGGCTGCCCTTGTAGCAATGTCGGAAACCATTGTTGTTGTTGTTGTTGTTGTTGTTGTTGTTGTTGTTGTTGTTGTTGTT
>NC_068993.1:57664137-57664887 GCF_001194135.2 Octopus bimaculoides
TAGATATTGTGTGTGTGTGTGTGTGTGTGTATGAGCATGTATAATTCAGTAATTGCTGGTGGCGCTGTTTGTTGTTCGAGAAGATAGACCACAGCTTAATGTCTCTTGAGGAGCACTTCGCAATAGCTGTTGTCGTTCACTTTTTTTGTTATAGAAGTCAATGTAGTGGTAGTAGTAGTAGCGTTGGCGGTGGTTGTGGTAAATATGCTTGTGGTGGCGGTTGTAGTTGTGGATGGTGGTGTGTGGTGGTGATGGTAGTTGTTGTAGTAGCGGCAGTAGTAGTAGAAGTGTTGTTGGTCGTCGTATTAGTAGTAACAGGACTAGTGGGTGTGATGGTGGTGGTGGTGGTTGTAGTAGTAGTATTATTAGGGGTGATCGTAGTTGTAATAGTAGTGGCAGTAGTAGTATTAGTTGTGGTGGTAGTGGTTGTAGTAATAGTAGCAGTGGCGGTGGTAGTATTAGTACTGGGAGTGCTGGTGGTGGTGGTGGTGGTGGTGGTAATAGTAGTAGTATTAGCAGTGTTGGTAGTAATAGTAGTGGCAGTAGTAGTATTAGTAATGGCGATAGTGGCATTAGTAGTGGTGGTAGTGGTGGTGGTGGTGGTGGTGGTGGCGGTGATGGTGGTGGTGGTAATACAATTAATAGTGGTGAGACAGATAGTTAGATAGAGAGATAGAGAGATATTAAGTACGATTCATTCCTGATCACAGTTGTTCGAAAACCGAGGTTCTACTGTATATATATATATAT
>NC_068993.1:57665144-57666473 GCF_001194135.2 Octopus bimaculoides
ATATATATATATATATATAACTACGACGGGCATCTCTCAGTTTCCGCCTACCAAATACACTCACAATGCTTTGCTCGGCTCGAGACTATAGTAGAAGACACTAGCACAAGATGCCTTAGTGGGATTGAACCTGGGATCATGTAACTAGTAAGCAAGCTACTTACCACGCAGCCACTCCTGCTCCTATATATGCTTATGACTTATTGTTCATGAATTTGTGTATATGTCACTGTATACGAGTGTGTTGGATTTTTTGGCATGAGGGTGTATGCGTCTGAACGCACACATCATCATGAATATTTTATTTTGGGTATGTCTGTGTGTGTGTGTGGCAGGGTGTATATGTGTCTATATATGTGCGACGGCATGAAACCACTTGTGTGAATGTGTGAGATACTGTGTATGCTTAGCTGTGTGTGCTGCGCGTGTGACGTTTAGTATTGTGGCTTCTGATTCTCCCGTCAGTGATGTGTCATGCATGATTTTGCGTGTGTATATGCATGTGTTAATTTGCTTGTGACTGTATTTGTCTTTACCGCTTGTAAATGTGTATAAGATGAAAAGGAAAAAAAACGATGAAGAGGGAGAAAAGGAGCGCGAGAGAATGAAATAAAAATAGAGAGAGGAAGAGAGAGAATATAAGATGCTAGAGAGAGGGAAAGAAAGATGGAGTCAGATAGACCGATATATTGGACCCGATCCAGTTTTGAGGTCTCGAAGGAACGGATTTCCTATCACCTTTGCATCGACAAGCGCAAGTGATGGGTTGGTTGGTTGGGGGAGGCTAGATACACATATAGCTCTGTGGAACAGGAACTGTTGTAATCAGGTTTGAAGAGGCAGAGAGAGGACCACGAAATATCAATAGTGTAGGGGTTGTAGTATGATGGGGGCTTGGACTCGTGCCAATAAGGCGTGCCGGAAGTTTTGTTTGGGAAGTGCGATCAAAAAATAAAAATTGTGTTTAGTAACTGCCCCGTCACAGGTATGTGAGCATCAATATCAAAAAGGATCGATGTTTGTTCGTGTGTGTGTGTGTGTGTGTATGTGTGTGTGTGTGTTGTATGTGTATGTGCATATATATATATGTATACATGTATACATACACGCATATATAATATGTAATATACATATAATATATGTTATAAAATATAACATATGATATATATGCGTATATATTTTATATATATATATATATACATATATATATATACATATATATGTATGTATATATATATATATACATACGTTTATATATACATATAGATATGTAAATATGTGTATATATGTATTCATAAATGCATATATATATATATATATATATATATA
>NC_068993.1:57668268-57669678 GCF_001194135.2 Octopus bimaculoides
ACGCCGGGCGAAATGCCTGGCGGTATTTCGTCTGTCTTTGCGTTCTGAGTTCAAGTTCCACCGAGGCCTACTTTGCCTTTCATCCATTCGCAGTTGATAAATTAAGTACCAGTTACGCACTGGGATCGATGTAATCACTTAATCCTTTTGTCTGTCCTTGTCTGTCTCCTCTATGTTTAGCCCCTTGTGGGCAATAAAGAAATAAATATACTATTTTGTGTTAGAATTTACTAGTCATAGGCGGCGAGCTGGCAGAAGCGTTAGCGCGCCGGGCGAAATGGAACCTGTATGTGATTGATGTCGTTGTTGTTTGATCACAATGCAACAGACGCCCCAGACTTGACTGTCTGGCCCGTCGTTTCTTATCAGTAATTAGTATTCAGTACTAAATTAGCGAGTGTGACCATCTCCTTACGAGTCTCGGTAACGACTTTATTCAGATTTAGCTGGTATTTCGAGCAGATGGAGAAGACATATACAGGCCCTGAGCGTTGGCTTGTGCAGAGGTTCCAGTGTCACAAGACATGCAAGGAATCCTACTCTATTAAAAAGAGCGAATGACACATTAAATGATATAGAAGTAATTACATTATGTGTGACATCAAAAGACAGAAGGGTCGCGGTTGGAACGCTTTTGATCATGAGTTTGCTAAATCACACTAGAACCATTGCCTAAACAACAACAACAACAGGAAGAACAACAACTATATTATAGAGATTGAGAGAGTGAATTTTTTTTTACAACTTCAATTTTGTTAATTACCCATTAACTTTTTTGCCGTAACTCATTAAAATTTATTACAACATATAATTTAGTATATCATCTGTCACATGACCCATTAGATTTGTTGGAAACTATTGAAGTCTTTGAATTTCTATATTTCAAAGGACACTTTCCAAATATCTCTCCCTCTCTCAAATACGTTCTCTCTCTATCTCTCTCTCTCTCTCTCTCCTGTTCTTTTTCACTGCATCTTTCTCTCCCTCTCTTCCTCGGTGCTGCGGTCTCTCCCTCTCTCTCTATTTGCAATTAATCTTTAATCTGATTCAAGATACAGGTTTTCATATTGTGGTACTTGAGCAAAAGTTGAAAGTTATGCACATGAATTATACAGGAGCTAACTCAGACTCAGATGTGCACATTCCAGAACAATATACAGGATATTTACATTATCTACATTTGACGGATATTCGTCCTCATCTTGTTTGTTGTTAACACAACGTTTCGGCTGATATACCCTCCAGCCTTCGTCAGGTGTCTTGGGGAAATTTCGAACCTGGGTTCTCATTCCTATCGATGTTACTATTATTATTATTATTATTATATTATTATTATTATTATTATTATTATTAATCAGGTCGTTGCCTGACGAAGGCTGGAGGGTATATCAGCCGAAACGTTGTGTTAAC
>NC_068993.1:57669688-57670490 GCF_001194135.2 Octopus bimaculoides
ATCTGATTCAAGATACAGGTTTTCATATTGTGGTACTTGAGCAAAAGTTGAAAGTTATGCACATGAATTATACAGGAGCTAACTCAGACTCAGATGTGCACATTCCAGAACAATATACAGGATATTTTGTATACACGTAAAAAAATATGAATCCGATGTTTGGTGTATACTTATATGCATATATTTGTACATATCCAGATGTATGTATAAAGATGGTCATGCGTATATATATATATATATATATACGAAGGTGCCACGTAGTGGGACTGAACCCGGGACCATGTGGTTGGTAAGCAAGCTACTTAACACATAGCCACTCCTGCGCCTATATACATATATATATCAACGTCTGTTTTTACATAAGAAATTTACATGAACTTCTAGGATTACTCAATACACTACTTGGAGTATATATATGATTTTCCTTAACACAAATAGCCTTGATAGGGACTAACAAGTTTTGTCCTGTTAAAACACCATCAGACACTGGTGAATGGGGTTCGTCTTTTTTTAAATAGAGTATCAAACTATTTGTCTCGCTGCTGAGACCTAAACACTGATCTTATTCATTTGCACAACGATGATGACAGTGAGATATTAGAAAGTGATGCAGTTCTTAACATCTAGTGATATATGTTTAATATGGACTTAATTGCTTTGCTCATTGTGAAATGACTGCACTGGCTTTCGCAAGATATTTGTATGTGTATGTGTGTATGTGCATGCATGTATGTATATACATACATATACACACACATATATCTATATATATATATATATATATATATATATATATATATAT
>NC_068993.1:57671517-57671978 GCF_001194135.2 Octopus bimaculoides
TATCTATCTATCTATCTATCTATCTATCTATCTATCTATCTATCTATCTATCTATATGCATGTTTGTGTGTGTGTGTGTGTGTGCGTGTGTGTGTGTGTGTATGAAAGCGCATGGCTCACTGGTTACAGCGTCGAGCTTACGATCGTGAGGTTGTGAGAGTTCGAATCCCGGACCGGGGTGTGTGTTGTGTTCTTGATCAGGACACCTTGTTTCACGTGGACCCATTTCACTCAGCTGTAGAAATGAGTTGCCACGTCACAGGTGCCAAGTTGTATCGGCCTTTGCCTTTCCCTTGGATAACATCAGTTGCGATGTATTCTCATCGGCCACCTCTCTATCTATTGCCGTTAATAGCCGACAATAATGCATCGTGGCTTTTGGCTCTGGCATTTGAAACTCTGAGTACTATTACAACTTATTGTCCTAAACTAAATATGCGTGTGGATGTGTGTGTATATAT
>NC_068993.1:57672350-57673645 GCF_001194135.2 Octopus bimaculoides
ATATATATATATATATATATATATATATATATATAGATATATACATACATATATATATATTTATACATTATATACATACCTACATATAAACATATACACACACGGTAGTACATATACACTTAGATATGTGTTTATGTTTACCTACATATGTATTTATATAAGTATACAAACATTTACGTAGAGACATATAGGTTAGTAAATGCGGAATTGTTTTGCGATCACGATTTAAGCTCGCGTTTATTTCCTTCTAATTCGAATCAATAGCTTTCCTCAGTCCATTAACGCTTCAAATCCGTCTCCTCTTTATCACCGCGTCGTGTCGTTTCGTATATTATATTGTGGCGAAGTGGGTTGTTGTTACAAATGCATGTCTTACTGACGAGAAATATCACGTTTGTGTGTCCGGAGAAAATTCTTTGATTATGAAGTTCACAATCCCGTTGTTTACCTTGCAATTCACGTATTACATTCGTCGTCTGACGTATTTTCTATTGCTTGTTCCATTGCTGTCATTTCATGCTTATTCGCTTTCTTATTGTCAGGTTTTCTTCATTATTCTGACTATGATATTGTCGTTAAGCTGTTTATAATTACATATTCATTCATTCTGTAAATTGAGTGCATTTAGGTAATCCAGCGTTGTATATTTGAGATTTGTATATTATTTCAGGACAAATCTGTTCAACCTGCATAAGTAAGTTACTTAAATGTTTTCTTGTATTAGATTATAGTTTGGTCTACTGGGTTTCAGATCCTCATTACGAATTAATGATAATATTTGTGTTGCTTGTAATATTTCCATGTTTAAAGTATTGTTTCTACAGTTCCTTAAAACTCATACAAAAGCTTCCTGCGCAATGGTTCGTATTATTTTCTTTTTTTAAGATATTTTCACATAATCAATGTTTTACATTTTGTATAATCTTCACACCTATACACGCATACACACATGAACACAAACACACACATACAAATGCATATACACACACACACACACGAATGGGTCCTTTAAGAAACATTTACCCAAGATCGGGACAGACATGAGAATAGAAGGGTCAATGAGACTGATAAAGAAACGGCTGAGCGCCTGGACGAATAGAGGGAAAGAGACAAAAAAGCAGGAGGCGTCATGAATCGGACACGCACGTGAATACAAATTTGACTACGGCCACGCTGCAGCACTGCCTGTAGTCGAGCAAATCGACCCCAGTATTATTCTTTGAAAGCCTAGTACTTATTCTACCGCTCTCTCTCACATATATATATATATGTGTGTGTGTATATATATGTATATA
>NC_068993.1:57673748-57674640 GCF_001194135.2 Octopus bimaculoides
AACATATATACATATATATATGTATATATACTACGGGCTTCTTTCAGTTTCCGTCTAAGAAATCCACTAACAAGGATTTGGTCGGCCAGAGGCTATAGTAGAAGACACTTGCCCAAGGTGGCACGTAGTGGGACTGAACCCGGAACCATGTGATTGGTAAGGAAGCTACTTACCACACAGAGACCGATACATACGTACACATATTAACACACTCACACACACATATGTATATGTATATACAGTATCTTCTAGCAATAGATTATATGATATGGACGTTGTGATGATTTGCGTGACATCTTCCTGACGTCACTGTTCTATGGAGCGACCACATAAAGAGCCTCGCTTCTATAACTAATCTGGTACATTTGCTCACTCCTCTAGCTTCTCGTCTGTTGCTTACACTTGTTGTTGTTGTTGTTATTCTTGTCGTTTCTTCTCTTACGAAACCGACATTTGGAATTGCCTCTGCCGATGATGATGATGTTGATTCGCTTCTTCCATTTCCGGAGAGAAAGTCATCGACACCATCGTCGTCATAGCAACAGTAGTAGCAGTAGTAGTAATAGTACTGGTACTCGTAGCAGCAGCAACAGCAGCAGAAATAGCTACTACTACTACTACTACTACTACTACTACTACTACTACTACTACTACTACTACCACTACTACTACTACAACTACTACTGCTGCTGCTGCTTCTGCTGCTGCTGCTGCCACTGCAGCTTGTATTTGATGGTGGGGCTGTTAATATAAATTTGTTCCGTCAGGAGATACCCTAAAATATATATATCGAAAGCTAACAAAATAAATATAAAAATCAATAGAATAGTAAAAATAAAAATTATATACATATATATATATATATATATAGAAATATATATATGCAAAACCA
>NC_068993.1:57675511-57675844 GCF_001194135.2 Octopus bimaculoides
ATATATATATATATATATATATATATATGTATATATATAAAGAGAGAGAGAGAGATTGACAGAAATAGATAGATAGAAAGCTAAATAGACAGATAGATACATAGATACGTACATACATACTTACATACATATACATACATATATACATATGTACATACCTAGACTGAATGGTTGGAATATATATTGATATACATAAAACGGCATAGATATATGTGTATGTCTGTGTGTGAGTGTGTGTCTTTTTGTGTGTGCCTGTATGTGCGTACCTGTACGTGTGTATACTTCTATATATACATACGTATATATATATATATATATATATATATATATATA
>NC_068993.1:57675854-57678447 GCF_001194135.2 Octopus bimaculoides
ATATATATATATATATATATATATATATATACATATTTATACAAGTTCGTATATAACAATATATATGTATGCAGATATATATATATATATATGTATATATATATATATATGTATATATATATATATATATACAAATATATATTTAATATGTATCTTCTTACGTATAGAAACATAAAACAGAGGCGTGTAGAGGCACACCAGCGGCCGCACACTCACATATACATACATATAAATATGCGTATTTACATTCATACACACCTTCACAGGTTAGGCAATCATCTCGCTTTAAATATAATATTACTGTGTGTGTTTTTGATGTAGAGAATATAACACCTTTTGAATGAACTACATCTAATGAGTTTATGGACTTATTCAAATTCTCTCCTCATATTTTCCATTTCGATGTTTTTGTTGTTGCTATGCCTTTTTGCGGTTGCCAGTGTTCTCTTTTATGATGTTATTATTTATCGCTATTTCACTTTTAGTTTTATTTTTACTTTAGTTTTTTTTTAATTCTTTAATTCAGAATCAGGCATGGAAATCGAGCCGAGAAATATAATAGTTAAATAAATGAATATAAATAAAATGATAAAACAGTAACAAAGCTGACTTTACTTTAAAAAAAAATTAAGATTATTATTATGATTGTTATTTATTATTATGATTACGGTTAGTGTTATTATTATTATTATTATTAATATTAATATTAATATTATTATTATTATAAAATATTATTATTATTATTATTATTTGTTCGCTTGAACATCTGAATCCCCAAGAATAATTGACCGCGATTGGCACAAACTAACGAAGGAGAGTGTACATGATTGCAGGCCTTTTTAGAAATTACAGCGAAACTTCCAGATATTTGCGAGAGGTACGTGGCACAATTCAGTCTTACAGACACACAGACACACACACACACACAGACTATTTCCCCGTGTTTTTCTCGTTGTCTCCGTATTCTTTCTGTTGAAGAGCGTAGCTCGAAACGTTAAAAACTTTCCGTATTCCCGAGCGTCATACTAATACATCCTTTTGTTGTTTACACCACCTGTCCTCGTCTGTTGTTGTTTTTTCGTACATTCTCCAATATGTATGTATCATTAGATAGATGGAATGGAACAGCTGAAATTTTTTCTGACCATATATCTGCTAAGTTACAGCTGTCGTTTGTTCAAAGACTGAACAGCCAATACCTTCAGTCCTGCACAGGATTTCTGGTTGTCGTTTTCATTGTTGGTGTTGTTGTTAGTGTTTAACTTATTGTCACACTAAACTGAATTCAACTTTGGCCAAACACTGCCTAGATGTGGCTAACACGCGTTTTCTAAAAGAACTTCGCATAACGCAAGATGTTAAATCATATCATTCATCTTCTGTGAGAAATATCGCGGTTCAGCAAGTCCTGGTTTGGGTGTTCAATAGCGGCTATCAGTAGTCGTGAAATGTTGAATTATAATGCATTAAAAACGTATGAACATGGTTTGTCTCTCTTCGGGAATGGCCAAAATAGTAGTTGATAACTATTTGGACATATTTAATATTTACGCGTTGCTGTCTCCATAGAGTCTTACTAAATCAAAATAACAGGAAATGAGATTCTTGAACTAATATTCTGTTGTGAAAATTAAGGTTTTATTTTGACAAATTTTCAGGACTTTTATTGTACTCTAGCATACATTTCGTAATGGTACTTTTGGACACGTTCTATTTCTTCTATCTACATTATCACTTGTTGAACTTATTATACATATATATTATAGTAGACCTCCAGTAGTTTTCAGCAACTTTCTCTAATGGAGTGTCTCCTACAGAGATTTAGTTGTTTACGTTGAATTTATGATAAACTGATTTTGGATCAGTGACAAACAGACATTTTCCCCGTTTGGGTATTATTGCGCATAGAAGAATGTGTATACGTATGAATATGTGTCCATGTACGGTTGTAAGTAATTGTGAATATATATATGTGTGTGTGTATGTGTGTGATTGCCTATCTCCAGCCGACACAAACAGAGAAACGTAACTGAAAAGAACCAGTGTTTTCCGCAAAACAAAACCCATAAATATTTGCACTGCTTGAGTTTCATATACTCACTAGATATTTATATCAGCAGAAAGGCAGTAATAGGTGGCTGTAGAAAACATTGTAATTAACGACGCTATTGTTCACAAATACCGTTGTGAAATTGAAAATAAGATTGAAATTAATATAAGCATTATGAAATTTCATAATGTAATATTCATGTAGATTCAAATTCAAGAATATTTGATAAAGTTTGTCGATTGGTAAGTTGTCTAGCGCTGTCTTGTCAATGTCTTTATTGTTCAATTGTGTTTTTAGACAATGGAGATAGCAGTTCTATAAGGAAAGACCACCTGCGTGTTACTGCTTACAGAAACCAGTCGTCACTAATGCTTCTGGTTCAATGTTATTTCGTTCTGTGGTGATAAGACATCTGCAGGTGATATCCGCCGACCACTGACACACACACACACACACATATATAATTTTATATATGTGCATATATATATATATATATATAATTATATATAGGTATATATATATATATTTATATATACATATATA
>NC_068993.1:57678755-57684903 GCF_001194135.2 Octopus bimaculoides
ATAATAATAATAATAATAATAATAATAATAACAACAGTCATTATTATTATTATTATTATTATTATTATTATTATTATTATTATTATTATTGTAAATGCATATGCTGGTATGTATGGATATTTCGATATGTAGTCACATATAGACATGCGTGTGTATATATGTATATATACCTATAAATATGTGTGTGTGTATATATATACATATACATATACACACGCACACTGGCTCACATATATACACACATACATACATATATATGTCATATAAACATTATGCATATATATATGTATTTAATCCTTTATGCATATACGTATGTATTTATGCATGTATGTACGTGTATATACACCAACCATTCATAATATCGAAAGCTGCTTTTACGTCATAAGACTTGTAAGTGTCTCAAGTTGAACAGCAGGTGTCAATGTGATTAACCACCGAATTTTCCACTTATCTGTGAGTCTCTTTCGATAAATATTCTTTATCGCCATTATGTGATAAATATTTAATGCATTCTCCTCCTCTGTGTAATACATATAAGGATAAAGATCTAACTCCGATTATCTTTAGAACCGTTGGGAACTCTTAATAATGAAGAGCTCAGCTTAGATTAATCGAGATTATAATACCTCTCCTATATCCCTTCTAGCATTAATTTATTGCCAAACACAAAGGTCATGACTCTGACGATATTTATTTTGCCTTCCTAAGGATATTTCGCAGTTATACTTTTAAAAGAGGAGATATGGGAGCGAGAGAGAGGAAGGGAAAGTGAGAGTTGGAGGCAGAGATAGATAGATAGATGGATAGATAGATGGATAGATAGATAGATAGATAGATAGATAGATAGATAGAGAGAGATAGAGAGAGAGAGAGAGAGAGAGAGAGAGAGAGAGAGAGAGAGAGAGAGAGAGAGAGAGAGAGAGAGAGTAGCTAATTCATAAATGTGTCCCCTGTTTATCGATCTTTCTACCAAACACTGTTTTAATTTGTAACTATTTTCATAATAAAGCAAATAATTGACTATCGTTCAACATCAGCTGACCAGTTGAATGTTCACCGAAATTTCTAGATTTCACCCGAGGTAAAGAGAGTTATACATTGCATATTTTATTTGGGGTTGAACCGGAGATCGGTTTAACAGTTTATTTCATTCGTTTAGACTAGCCATGGAGACGATGATCATTCCACATAATCCTGCTGAGATTAAAACTGTAACGCGTACATGCATGTGTGCTTAGCAACTATACTTATATACATATATACATACATATATGCATACATATATACATACACACGTACATACCTACATACATATATACATACATACAAACAAAACTACCCTGTTGCTGCTGTTGAAATTCCAATGAAGAAGCCTTGGATATAGGTTACAATATGTATATGACAGATTCCGAACACCAAATTCACTGATAAAGCGTGGGTTGGTCTGAGGCTATAGCGGAAGTTACTTTTCCAAGATGCTGCGCTGCTGGCCTGAACAGAAGACCCCGTGTTCGCAACGGTAGAATCTATTGTTGCAACCAAGGGGTCCTTAACCACACAACTATAAGTAACCGGGTGTTAATTTGCATGAGAATGTGAAGGACTTAGAATTCGATGCCAAGGAAGTTGTCAAAATGTTTACATAATTGATTTGGCTTGAAGTTCAGGTCCTTGTTACATTTATGTAGCTTCACAGTTAGGAAAATATGTGCGTAGACGCCTATCCTGTCTGTCCTTGTGTATCTATGCGTGCATGCAGATGCGTCTGTGTTTGGATATACATGTTTGTGTGTGCTTGGATATTAGCCCACAACCTGGTGTTTCTCGAGCTGAACAACTGCTATAAATGGCCAGCATTGTTTTAGTGAAAGCATATTCATTTTAATAGAACAATGGTTGATTTGCCATGGAAATCTGTCTTTCATGTACGAAGTTAAATGGTTTTTCCACTACATTTATAATACTCCGATATTTAATGCACTGTTCTACAGATATTCATTCAATATGAATAATATATTTCGCAACTTAAATGTGTGACGTATAAGTTAATTCATGAATATTAAATAAAAACACAGAATTAAGTGAAAGTGAAAGTGAAAGTAGTTATGTTTCATTTGTAACTATTATCGTTCAGAGTACATTCACTTTTATCCTGCTTCTTTTTAATTCTTAAAATAATTCTTAATAATGAATGCAAAACGGTGTGAGTGGATGTAACGCACACAGGGAAATATAATCATTATTAAAACCTGTGAAAATCGGCAAGCTTGGGGAAAACCAGCGCATTAAAATATTCGAATTGGTCAAATGTAAGGCAGTCAGTGACAAAGACTTGACATTAGTTTCCACGAAACATAGTCGATATATGTGATTTGCACCGACTAATATACTGATCTGCTCCGAGTAACATACTGTTCGATATATATCCAGCATACTATTGGGAATGCTGGCTAATCCGAGGTGGTATCAATAAGTTACCGCACTCTCTTTACTCTATACTCTTTTGCGTGTTTCAGTCATTTGACTGTGGCCATGCTGGAACACCGCCTTTAGTCGAGCTAATCGACCCCAGGACTTATTATTTGTAAGCCTAGTAATTATTCTATCGGTCTCTTTTGCCGAACCGCTAGGTTACGGGGACGTAAACACACTTTTTGATACAATTTCGTATCATATCAGAACATCAGATAAAATGATTTCTAATTTCAATTAGTTGTTTCCTAATTTTGAGCATTTTACATAATATTAATCTAAAGCATTGTTTGTCAACTATTCTTTATCTATTGATCCCTTTAATTACTATTTCATTCTGGTGGACGCCCTTAACCTTTCGATGCTTCAGAACTGATTCTATAGATGTCATTTCCAAAACTTTGATGTTATTCACACATCAGCTTGAATAAGTTGAACTATGTGAAATGTTTGAGAAAGAAATTTAGCTGTTTCCTGTAATACATGCTTTTATATCATAACATTTTCATGAATCATAAAATATCAGTATATCCCTAATTTACTATTTTGCTAGCGTCGGTCCCCGAAAAATCTTCTGTGGATGCCTGGGGGCCATATGCACTCTGGTTGTGAATTGCTGGTCAAAAGCAAAGCGGGAATCCTCAAGATGTTGTCTTATAATCGACACTGGCTACTCTTGGAATTATTTATCCTTAATGCGTTTCGTACTTAAAACTGAAGCTTCTTCAATCGAAATTACTCATAGTTTGGGATGAGAGGAATCTTAAGTTTGATTACATTCTCTTCTTTGACACATTTACTTAATAGGTTCGAAAATTTGTGATTTAAGCTTTTTGTGCCACTGTACAGCTACGTTGATTCAATTGAGGCAGCACGGTTATTAAGGAGCAGTTTTTTTTTATGACTGACATCTATGCGACAGTAGATCTTGAAGATTCTATAAAAAATGTTCCAAACTTTTTGAAAAGAGGTATTTTTTGGGCAACGGCAGAGTCTACCCTTTCTGAACATTAGTTTCCTGGTAGTGTCTGCCACAACTGCTTTTAGATGCTGTAGAACTTAATATCTTTGAACGAAAGTATTGCTTTTCCATACAATCACTTCATTGTTAGAAAATGAGCTTGTAGTTTGAAAGCACATTTCAGATCGATTTGTCTGCTGTCTTGACAACTGTACAAGTAGAGTTATATTTGTTATATCTATGATGCCATTATTCATAGAATACAAGCTTCCATCTAAAGCGTATAACAAATGATTGGCAACTGACCGTATAGGTCATCTCGAAAAAGACGGACACACGTATTTAGACAGTGTGAAAATTTAAATTTGGTCGAAAGAAATGAGGATTTAAAGGAAATAAAAGTTTCATAGGCCTTTCTTCCATCTGGCAAAAACTTTTCCAGAAACGCTATTGTAACATTACTCTTACGATGTTGTCTCGAAGTGTTTGGTCAAGGGTCTTTAATGCTCTAAAGTATACCATTTTATTATCATTCCGTACAATCAAGTAGTATCTCTGAGAAAGCTGTCTGATTCTAGAATTTTTGATGACTTTATAAATCCATTAGGCGTATCATTTGTATAAAGAAGTTTGTTAAACAATATGTTTGTGCAGAATCCTTGTGGGACGCAAGTAAGAGCCACGCTTGAAGGAGCAACAACAACAGTACAGCGTTTATGTAAGTTCATGCCCGTGAATTTAAGTTAGGCCACGAGGAGATCTTCCAGAATTTTATTTTATTTGTAGAGGCTTAGACGGATCAAAAGAACGAGCATCACGGGTTCGTTTGCTCATGTATCGAGTTATCCTGGTTAGACTTAGAGAAGAAATTCAAACCTAAACAAGCTCTCCTCAGTTACAACACTATCAAATGCATATCATAGATAGATGTACACGTTTGATTTACCTATTTTACAAAATTACAGAGTCCAGTTTATAGTCTGAACCCATTAGATGTCTCCTCTTTTAAGTCGAATTATTATATTTTTGCAGATGTTGCATTTGATTGATTGCGTTTCGAACCGTATGGATGTCCAGTATGAAAGACTGGTCCATCAGCATTTTACACATGATATTGCACGTGATCGCCATTTGTGGTGGTGTTGGCCGTGTCCCTATTTTTCTTGGTGGTGAGGGAGATATATAATGATGGATTTACATATTGTCGTTCTTGTTATTTGCCACTACTTCAGTTGTGAGAGAGCACAATCATGATCAATGACCGTCGTTCTATATTTCAGACACACTGTATTGTGTGTTCCAATGTATAAGGCATCCATCCATTTTAAAGTCAACAAATGTGTAAGTGAAAAAGTATTTAGCTACTTTTTTCTAACGGCTAAAGTCAACATAGAGGTACATTATTGTAGACGGTGTCGCTGCAATCAGTTTTCTCCTATTTGCTGCAATTGTTTTTTCAGATTGAGCAGATGTATCATCGCAGCCACTTATTTCGTGATATCTGTGCTCTTTCAAATGTAGGTGTCGAGAACTATATACTACAACATGGCCGTCCATTTTAAAGACGCGTGAGTGTGAATTAAGGGCGATTTAATAATTATTTTTAGCATATCGAAAGATCGTGAAGAATCCCGCTCCTGCACTTGTTATCAGTGGTGTCGTGGTAATGGTGTTGTGATAGTGGGGTAATAATGGCATTAGTGGTATAAAGTGTATCTGTAGCAATTGTGGTAGTAGTACGATTATAGTGGTGGTAGTAGTGGCGGGGGTGATTTGGGTAATGGTGGTAGTAGAGGTAGGAAAGATTTAAATGGCACTAGTAGTGGCGGTAGTAATAGCGGTAGTAATGGCGGTAGTAATGGTTCTAATGGTGGTAATGTTAATGGCAGTGATGGTGACACCCCTTGTGGTGGTAATGGTGGTGAAATTACTGATAGCGCCATGAATAATAATCGTGGTGGTAGTAATGTTGATAGAAAAGCTGGAGGAGGTGGTTTTAATAATGGTACTGGTGATGGTAGCGATAATACAGATAATGGTAGTAATAACAACGGTGGTGGCAGAATTGCCGGTTATGGATGTAGAATTGCTCGTAGAAATGGTGGTGGTGGTGGCGGTGGTGGTGGTGGTGGTGGTGGTAGTGGTGGTGGTTGTGGTTGTTGTGACAGAGGTGTATGTGAGCGTCAGTAGCTTGAAAAATGGCGGATGTAGCGTTAGAGATAATGGCGGCGTTTTTAGCGGCGGAAAACGTATATAAGGTTCTGTAATTGTCAGAATGTTGGGGTCGGCGGTGAAATTGCTGGCTGTTGGTGATGGTGGAAATGATGACGTGCTGGATGTTCGGGTGATGATGCTGACAGCGTTACTGATGGAGGCAAGGTTGAGAGTGGTGCTGATGGGGGTACGATAATGTCGGTGCATCAAGGTTTTGCAAAGTGATAACGTTCATAATAATATTCTCGGCATGCAATGTGCAGTGGGTTCAGGGATAATTGCAGCTATTTTACGGGATGCATCCGTAGCATTTGGTGCATTATATGCTTTTTCACATTTATAGCTTTTATAACCGTTATTGTAAAAAAATGCAAAGACTCTAAAAAATGTGTTATACGTTCACGGATTTGCATAAGTGAGTTGTGTGCGTAAATGTGGCAGCATACATATATATGTATATATATATATGTATGTATATGTGTGTATGAATATATGTATATA
>NC_068993.1:57688266-57691068 GCF_001194135.2 Octopus bimaculoides
ATATATATATATATATATATATATATACTTCGTTCACTCGTTCATAATTTCTTACTGATTTCATATCTTTTTCATACCAACTAACTTAAAGATTACTCTGTTTTCTATAGCTGTCCATTCGCATGAGAACAGTTCTAACTAGCCATAAGTAACAGGAGTTGTTTACACAACATCGGGAACATCAATGGGGGAAGAATTTCAACCAACTGTTCTTCGGCAATAAATATACTTCATTCATTGATCATCCGTTTTCACTTTCCTCTTTCAAAATCTACTTCACATTTTTGTAAAACTTCTATAAAAATTAACCATCAACGTCTTACAAAGATAATTCAAACTATAAAATCTCTTATTCATCAATACATTACAAAATTCATTTTATAAACCTACATATTTATAACATTTGCAATATTTCATAATTCTAGACTTAAAGAGATTCACTTCTTATATACAGTTTTGATCGCCTTGCTCGCATGCAAATGATGTTTCCTTTTTTTTCAAATAACTATTGATCTTTTTATATTTTTTTTTACTTTTTTGATCTCCTTCCAATGTGCCCAGATCACCAAAGCTTAATCCGATTTTTTATGCAATTTCTGAAAAACAATTTTTGTAATCTTTACTTATTGTAATCGATAAATAAATGATCAATGTAAATTGGATTAATAAATTTATTTATCTATTTATTTATTTATTAATTTATTATTATTATTATTATTATTATTATTATTATTATTATTATTATTATTATTATTATTATTATTATTATTATTATGTTGTTGTTTTTATCTTCTTTCTTCAAATATTTTTCCATTTCTCATCGAGTGTTTTCCGTACACCTAGGACAGAGAAACTTATTGTATGCCTTCTCAGTTTACACTGGCAAATTGAAAGGTAAAAATATGTATGTAAATAAAAAAATAAATAGATAAATTCATGAATGGATGTTGTTTGATTATTATTATTATTATTATTATTATTATTATTATTATTATTATTATTATTATTATTATTATTATTATTATTAAAAGAAGCCAGAAAGGTTTTCAATATCAAGTACCATTAATTTCATAAAGCGGGAAAGTCTTTCATCAGAGTCATTTCGCTCTTGACCGCCATGTTATTTTACGTTATGTCTAATATTAATTGCATTATTCCATGACTCGTTATGGTGATAGGGTATGATTTGGGGGCAATTTTAACATATCTATAATTGATGGAAATGCTTCAACATGTAAGAAACTCATTAACCGTGTTCCGAAATTTAATTTGCAGCCATTTTAAACTTATCAAGGACGGAGAAATTATTGCACGTGCCAATGAAATATTCTTAAACACTTTAAATAATATACACAAATGAACTGCAGTATTTGTTTTAATCATAATCAGGTGTTTATTGGGGAATATAATGTAAAGGAATTTATAATATAATATTTATAATATAATATTAAAGCAAATCGCTATCTTTAAAATGATGTGTTTGCACTCCTATAAATATAAGATATACATATATGTTCGATTGGCATAAAGTAATAAAGGGAAAATGTCTGAGAGGAAGAGGATTGAGAAAGGAGGGAGAGGTAAGCGTTCGAATGAAGGGGTACCCAGGTCATGCAATTTGTAAGATTTTACGGTTAACTGCATTAGAAGACATTAAACATCTTTTATGCTCAGCATAGTGGGAATCGAGGGCTCAGATTCAGTTTCTTACTTCCGGCGTAGGTTATTTTTATGCTGCCATGATAATCACGAAGATTCTTGGTTAATGTACTGTTATTCTCATTCTATTTGATAGCTACATTCGAGTTAACCTTTCGTAACCCAACGAATCTATATGCACATGCGGACACAAATACACACACACAAACAAACAATACTTTAGTGGCTGTTATTTCTGACGTTGCACCGCTAAACCAGGATTGTTCCTACATATGTATTAATGAGCGAAATCTTGTTGAAAGAAGATCACGCCCTTATCATAAAAAGCGCTGCCGACGCACATCACTTGATTGTTACTTTATGTAGTGTAGTTCAAATGTTTTGATTGAAATATAAAATAGGGAAGTTATTTATGAATCATACAAACACGAACATGTAGTACAGTTTGAGGCCATTATTTTCGAATAACAGTAATTGTTAGAGGTAAGACACTTTATCTAGCTGGACCATGTAATAAATAATTATAGACGGCGTAGCAACGAACACTACTGAAAGATAAGCAAGATAACTCATCCGTCAGAAGGTTATGAGGGCGACCGTGGAACAACAAAAGGTAAAATATCAGCTTGTTTTCGTGATGTATACGTATGATTGCCCCAGATAATTCGGACTGCCATCTTATAAATTTGTAACTCTGATTTTAAACAGTATTGCAAACTAATAATAGGCGTCCATCTGAGTAACTCAATGAAAGTGCACCCAATCACAGCATCACCTCTTATTTAAAATTGTTGAAACTTTTTTTATGACGGTAAATGAGATACAATTCGTGATTATTAAGTTTTAAGCTAGATTCAACAGACAGTTCAAAAATTACGAGCGACGTCATTTTAAGGTCATATGTTGGCCTCACATTTTTCAAATTGCCGAAACATTTTCTGCTGTCGGTTGTAGTTTGAATAAAGTGTGTTACTATTTGGAATCACACAAATCAGCAAAATATCAGAATGTCATTGCTTTTTTATTCTAGAATGAAAACTAAAAATTTCACAAATAAATGTATATTTGAAGTGACCTTTCGGCCTCGCGGATACTGGATTTAAGAAAAAAAAAAAAAAAAAGAATCACAATAAAAATGACCTT
>NC_068993.1:57691078-57692085 GCF_001194135.2 Octopus bimaculoides
AAAGTTTATATATAAGTCATTATACAGGTCAAAACATAATTTCAGTCGCATCAGCTTTCCGAAAACTTTTGTTATTTTTTGCTATAATCGACAATTTTCAACTCATTTCCTGACCTAGACATTCCGAGGGTCAGATGTGAACTATATAACACAATTCCGCAAATATATAGCATGATTATACGACATGTATTATATACATTACTACATTATATATTCAGGTTTCAATTCCTTGTATTTTCTTACTGTAAACATGTAATTTCAACTTATTTTATGATGTAAACATCCTGAAAAACCGGAGAAGAAATAAATAAAACTGCTCTACAAAAAGGTGCAGGAAGGATTAATTTGTTCAGAAGTTCTATTTGCAACCATGTAGTTTCGCGTTCAATCCTTCGAGCTCCGAGTTAACCAATGCCTTGGGAGTAAATTTAGTAAATGGAAATTATGTATAAGCGCGTTGATTATGCATGTATGTGTGTATGTATGTATATATGTATGTATGTGTTTTTAATTCAGTTTCCGTTTGTCCCTCGATACTGCCTGACAATGGTGTTGGCTTGTTTACGTTGGGACATTTGACCTAGCGGTTCACCCTTGTAGATAGATAAAATAAATACCTGACTTAAAACAATATACCTACTGGGGTCGATTAATTCGACTGAACCCTTCAAGGCAGTCAGCCAGCACTGTTTGAGTTGAATGATTGAAACAAGTAAAAAATAAAAGTTAACGATGTACATATCGTGTGGCTGTGTTGTAAGTAGCTGTGTTGTAAGTAGCTGTGTTGTAAGTGTTCTGAGTTCAGTCCCACTGCGTGGTACTTTGGGTAAGAGTTTTCTACTATAGCCTCGGGCCAACCAAAGCCTTGTGAGTGGATTTGGTAGACGGAAACTAAAAGAAGCCCGTCGTATATATATGTATATATATGTATGTGTGTGTATATGTTTGTGTGTCTGAGTTTGTCCTCCAACATCGCTTGACAACCGATGCTGGTGTTTTTACGTCCC
>NC_068993.1:57692410-57693635 GCF_001194135.2 Octopus bimaculoides
CCTTGTTTCACTATTTGGCCTGCAACCGTCCGGGGTCACCTACTTAAAGGGTTTCAGACTATAGATTGACTCCTATACTTATTTCTGTGATCTGTCCGTGTAACAAGGCTGGTAATTTGGTACAATGATGCGATCACAAATCTTTCAATCCCAGCTTTGAAACCTCCGCTTGCCAAACAGTGCTGCAAGTTTTCTTTACTATTTCCACCGTATTCTGTGTTATTTTTCTTATTTTTCCTGGTGCTGGTTCCGAAGTTGTTTCTTTATATTTTACAATCATTTTCACATGGTTTACTACAGCCCCAATTTTCGTTTGGTGCTTGTATTTTCCCAATTATGTTGTCTTCTCTCCTTTCTCTTTACAATTGTCTTTCACTTCAGCCTGTATTTTGCGTTTGTTGGCTTCTTTGAACGTAGATAATAGTTTATAATTATATTATTATGCTTTGTAGCTACTTAGATTTCCACAGTCATTTACTACATGTTTTTTGTAGTTCTACAGGGAATATTTTCTATTTAGAGAATGATGTGGTGTACTTTAAATGTAGTCAATATTTTTCTTGTCTTTTCTCTCTAGTTTTGATAATTCATTTACTGTCCATTTGAGAGTATTATAACTAGTTTATTACTATGACAGCTAGGTTACAGATGTCTCCATTTTTGCACTTATCTTGTGTTTTGGTACGTTTTAAGCTCTAATCTATTGAGATTATTACATATACCTTTCTAACCTTTTATTTAATTTGTGTATACAGTACACTCTCTAGTTCATTGCTTTCTAAGTATTTACTCGCTGTGCTTTATTGTAATTCTATTATCACACTTTCTTCATCGAACGACATCAATATTCTTAATTAATGTTCCCCTATTCAAGATTTTCTTTGCACTATTTTTTGTCACTCGAATATCATATCTATTTCTGCTGTCAATCCATTAGTTGTCTACAACTGTGCTGCGAATGATTTTTCATAAGCAGCCTACAAGTTGAGGTCGTACGTATAAAAATTCTGTTGTTTTATCCTCCCATATTAATATTTGTATGTGTATAATTCAGTCTTGTTTAGCATATTTACTCTGTGCCACACAGAAAAAGCATTAGGAGAAGACACCATTTCCTTCGATTGTATTGTATCTAAATAAATACTAAGTATAGTAAATACAGTTGGCTATGATGCTCCCCCACTACTTCTGATCATGATCAGAGGTGCACATATCACCAGCCAAC
>NC_068993.1:57693645-57693825 GCF_001194135.2 Octopus bimaculoides
ATTCACTTAGATATTCCTTTGCCTGTTTTGTTACTGAGTAAAATGCTTTCCTGCTTTCATGTTTTGAGACAAGTTTTAGCATCCAGTCCTTAGAGTTTTTCAGATAGGTGTCTAGGCCAATTGTGGCTATCTTCATTGTTAATGCCAGCTGTAGAAGTCCACGGCCTCCCTCTTTTCTTG
>NC_068993.1:57693925-57694408 GCF_001194135.2 Octopus bimaculoides
AAAATAAAAGTTAACGATGTACATATCGTGTGGCTGTGTTGTAAGTAGCTTGCCTACCAACCCCATGGTTCTGAGTTCAGTCCCACTGCGTGGTACTTTGGGTAAGAGTTTTCTACTATAGCCTCGGGCCAACCAAAGCCTTGTGAGTGGATTTGGTAGACGGAAACTAAAAGAAGCCCGTCGTATATATATGTATATATATGTATGTGTGTGTATATGTTTGTGTGTCTGTGTTTGTCCTCCAACATCGCTTGACAACCGATGCTGGTGTTTTTACGTCCCCATAACTTTGCGGTTCGGCAAAAGATGCCGATAGAATAAGTACTAGGCTTAAAAAGAATAAGTCCTGGGGTCGATTTGCATGACTAAAGTCGGTGCTCCAGCATGGCCGCAGTCAAATGACTGAAACAAGTAAAGAATAAAAGAATAAAGGAATAAAAGAATATTCGTCCAAAATTTCACATTGTATTTATATGATTTAGT
>NC_068993.1:57696917-57697578 GCF_001194135.2 Octopus bimaculoides
ATGTAAGTACAGATATATGTATGTGTGTATGTAGCTATGTATGTTTGTGTGTATGTGGTATATATGCATGCATGTACGCATGTATGCATGAATGTATGAGTATCTCTACCTACTTACACACACACACTCGCGCGCGCGAGTGTGTGTGTGTGTATTATGTAGGAAGAATTTCTAAACGGAAATTCCTTACACGTCTGTTTAATCTGTAAAATCCGGTAATTCCTATTAGCAAATGAAGCACGTGTAATGGTGTATAAATAATGCTAAGATATATCCATTCTTCTGTTTGCTTATATGTATGTGTGTATTTGGTATCATAAGGCGTCAAGAAGTAGAATACTCCGTGATCACCTGAGATAGTAAAAGTAATCTATATGTATAAAACACTTGATATGTGTCTGTCTGTGTGTTTGTCATGTCGTTATAAGTCAAGATCCACCCAAACGATTTTAATGAAATTTTACATATGCATTACATCAGGTACCTGCAGTGTCATGGACCAAAAGTAAGCTTCAATTTCTTGCCTAATGCGGGCCCAGGGGCTGATAAACCGCCTTTTAAAAGCATTTTCGCTGCGTTTATTTAAAAGTAGCAGAAATATAACAAAAAAGTGTTACTCGGATTTCCACGTTCCCGTTCATCGGACAGTTTTGTTATATAT
>NC_068993.1:57697823-57699690 GCF_001194135.2 Octopus bimaculoides
GTATATGTGTGTGTATGTATGTATGTATGTATGTATGTATGTATGTGTGTATGTATGTACATTGGCCTACGTATGCATATGTCTCTCTCACCACACACACACACACACACACACACACACACACGTATATATTACATATATACGCAGGATGAATGCGTAGTCCTTGTGCAAAACCTTCCATCTCACGTTTCTCCACTCTGCTCAGCTGTAAATTGATAACTCTACGACAGAATAACCTTCCGATCAGGGGACAACGTTAGACTAGTCACGTCAACAAGCGTGGTGGGGGTGGGGGCATGATTCGAAAGCTAAAAATGCGAAGCGCATTGTGGCCACCGATGTATAACAACATCTGATAATCTGGTCGAGGCCGCAGACCCTTATATATGCATATATATTATGGCAACGTGGAGGTTCCATGAGAAACCCAGAACGTGATACCTATATTCTCTTGTCAATACAAATGTTTTGAGTAAAATATGGTAGATAGAAAGTGTATGCAAATGTCATGGATATTAAGTTATAAATAGTAATGATCATTCACTGATGACAGGCTTCAGTACTGTCTTATAAATCAATTTTTATTTTATGTTGTTGATTTTGACCTTATCATTCAAATGCTTTAAAGCTTCTTCATAGAGTGAGAATAATGTAGAATGTGTTGGTGTGTATATATGAAAAATTCTATTAAAGATATTTAGATTTGATAGGATTTTTTAAAAATGACTCTATGCAGAAAAGGAATAAAGGCGTCAAAAAAATTAACTGAATTATTGTAGAAAAATAGGATTGTATCGAATATTATGTTTATGATTACATCTAATTATTGAAACCTAATAATCAATGAAATTAGAAACTTAAAGGTCATTTAAAGGTGAAAAGTGAATTAGCAAGCTATGGTGTGAAATGTGTGCGGAAATAATGTCGGTATATTTGTATGTGGAAAATATTCTGTAGAATTCATATCACGGGGTATTCACAATGTATGAAGGGTTGAGCGGATATGCTTTATTATTCTTTTATTCTTTTACTTGTTTCAATCAGTTGACTGCGGCCATGCTGCAACACCACCTTTAGTGGAACAACTCGAACGCAGGACTTATTTTTGTAAGCCTAGAACAGTGGGATTTTAACATAAGTGTAGGGGGCAGAGATGGAATCTATATACAAGGCAAGGTATCGAGGGCGCTAAAGCGCTACTTTATTTAGGACAACAGATAAAATCAGTAGCATTTATGATTTTAGACTGACGCCGCCAATTTGAAAGCGTAATCAGTCTGTGTTTAGTATTTAAACGGAAATGAGATCTGTGGTCCTTAAGCGTCAGACAAACACATATGTGGACTTAACAGCGAAAAACGTGTAAGAATAATTAAAAAAAACTTGAAGCAAAAAAAAAAAACAAAAAAAACATATAGATAAAACCATTTCATCAGCTAAAATTTTTATGCAGAATTATTATGATTTCGGTGCTGGAAAATATTAATATCACTGATCTGGAAAGCATCAGACTAAAAGATAAAAGAAAACGAAGTCAAAATTTATGACTTAAGACATAGAAGACATGTTTAAGAGTGGAAGAACAAACACAGATGAAAAATATGAAAGATTATTAACGTGAAAAGGCTAGCATAGAAAATTCGAGAGGGAAATGATGATAGGAAGGAATAGTGGAAATTTCACACACACACACACACACACACAACGTGTCCCCTCTCCTACTCGTTAATGCATGATTATGGGCAAGGTTATGTGCAGTTAAGGAGCTCGCTTATGAGTCACGTGGTCTCGGGTTCACCACCTGCGCACAACAAATTGGCCAAGTGCCGTTTTCTTCCCACAAACCAACACCTTGTGAATAACAGTA
>NC_068993.1:57699741-57701529 GCF_001194135.2 Octopus bimaculoides
TACTACTACTACTACTACTACTACTACTACTAATATTAATAATAATAATAATAATAATAATAATAATAATAATAATAATAATAATAATAATAATAATAAGTTTGATCAAAGTTATAATTATTGAACTAGCGAACGATTGGTAGTGTATTCCAGAATCACAGGTACAAACTGAAACAAATTTCCGAGCTCATGAAATGAATAATTTGACAAGGATGGCTATTTCATTTACAGGTACTGGCTTCCAAACATTTCCCATTTGCATAATTTCACTCGGAAAGCTAGGATCGGACTACGCAGTGGGATAAAATCCTGGAAGAGAGGATTTCGAAACGAACTCAGCTTCGAATATATATTACGTTTATAGATTAAGTTTACATGTGAGAGATTTTTACAAACACACTCACACTCACACACACACGCACACACACGCACATACACACACACACACACATACACACACACACACACACACACACACACACACGCATATATATATGGTTTGCTTATATCCACGATTCCATTTAGAACCTTATAAATATAAACACACAAAAAAGTCTATGATTATACATATATACTCACATTCATACACACGTGTATCTGAACCGTTGTGCTTTTTATTCCTGTGTATATATTCGTGTGTGTATGGGTGTGTGTCTGTGAGTGTGTGTATGCGTGCGTGCGCGCGCGATTATTATACCTCAAGGCTAAGATATGTTTCGAGTTAAATAAATAAAATATTTTATAACTGTCATCACCTGAAACAATCGATCGCATATATTTAAATATGATTGAATGATTATAGGAAAGAAACTTCCATATCCACACACACACACACACACACACACACACACACACACACACATATATATATATATATCTACTTAGATTATCACATCTCTTCATACACTTCATACTTATGCAGTATAATAATATATCTACGTGTATATTTGCACTGTTGGATAAAATACACATTAGCATTGGGGAAGAAAAATAACTAGCGTAATATATATATATATATAAAGGCTCACGAATAACATCGCGGATGTGTGATTATATCTCCTATAATCTAGCACAGGCATTTCATTAGATACCATTAAATAGTATGACATTTACACCAAATTAAATAATGAAATATATCAATGTAGTTATTTGCAATGTGCGAGATATGAGAAGCGATAAAAAAAAATGTGGGTAGTTGTAAATTGAATCACCTATATAGAACGAAAAACGAAAAACGAAAAAACGTTTCTAGAGATTGTATTACAAGATGCGATTGAACGTGTATGTTCTTGTTTGGATAATATACTAGCTGGCAAAATCTTATACACTTTCATTTTTTTTTTACTCTTACACCGGTTACTGGTACTTATCCCTGTGTGGAAGTTGATGGTACGGTGTGTGAGGTATCTTATGTTTTGTTTCGGAAGGAAAGTATACGGAATATACGAAGAAGAAACTAATTTACTGCGTCGGCGATTATATCACTTATTCAGATTCGGTTAAAATGATGCGATAGACATTTGTAATGGTGGTTGGTCATGTTAAGAGTAGCAATAGGGGAGGTAGTAGCAGCGGCAACATCAACATCAGTAGGTGCCGCCACCGTCGTCGTCGTCGTCGTCGTCGTCGTCGTAGTAGTAGTAGTAGTAGTAGTAGTAGTAGGAGGAGGAGGAGGAGGAGGAGGAGCAGCAGCAGGTGCAGCAGCAGCAGCAGTAGTAGTAGTAGTAGTAGTCGTTGTAGTGCAGTGGTGGCGTCTGTTCGTGTCGGCGTGATGTTTAGGGTCGTTAT
>NC_068993.1:57701554-57707455 GCF_001194135.2 Octopus bimaculoides
GTAGTAGTAGTTGTAGTAGTAGTAGTAGTAGTAGTAGTAGTAATAGTAGTAATAGTAGTAGTAGTAGTAGTAGTAGTAGTAGGAGGAGGAGGAGGAGGAGGAGGAGCAGCAGCAGGTGCAGCAGCAGCAGCAGTAGTAGTAGTAGTAGTAGTCGTTGTAGTGCAGTGGTGGCGTCTGTTCGTGTCGGCGTGATGTTTAGGGTCGTTATTGTTGTCTCCATTCTCAATGCAGTGAGGGCTTCGAGAATCGTTGTGAACGTTGAAACCACGGAGGACAATGAATTCAGAGAGAAGCGAAATGCGAGATAGACGTCATCAACGAACAGAGATATATCTTCGAATAACTGGCGCCAATCGTATTCCTCGGTAAGCGGGATTGAAATGCAAACATATTTAGAGGACGGTGGGCGGAGAGGTTTGTTGTTTAACCGCAAATTACTTGACACCTGATCAGTAGACACGTGTTCAAATGAATTAGGTTCCTGACTCTACAGACAAGCGAACGAATCTCCCCCCCCCATGTGTATTTATAACTAAAACATCCGAAACGTTCTCTTTGTGATACTGTAATGAGTGATTTGAGAATTATTTAGTTGCAATGTTTATGATCATGTAATTACAGACGATATTATAGAACGGTTATTGCTATCAAAATTGGTGCGTCTCAAACTTATGGAGATCATCGTTATATCAAGTATTTGATTCTATCAATCGGTTTATTTGCAAGTGATCATAATAGAGGTTTTCCGCTATACCAATGCGTGTATATATGTAGGTATGTATATCTGTGTGCTGATAAACGTGCATTTACGCATTGAAGTATGTATTGAGAAATGAGTGTAAATATTTTGTGTTTAAGAAGTCTTCCTGAGTCCGAATATCAAATAAGACGATTCTTTGTAGTTAAGTTCTATCTCTATATCAGCTGCAAATGTTGTTATTAAATCCATCTATCGCTGTAAATGTTTCAAATGTACATCTTTTGATCATTCACAAATAAGATCTCTTGCTGTTTATGCCAAAAACATAACCAATGAACATTTCTAAACGAAATGTCAGTGGATTTAGAGCCAAAATGAACAGGAGCCAAGACAAAATGTCTCCTTCAAATATTTTCCTTTTGAAAGATTTCAAACATGAGAGACAATATTTTTACTTTCAGTTACAGACGTGAAAATTATTGACCGAGATTTTGAGCCTTTCAATGGCTGCCGTTAAAGCAGCTGGTACAATTGCCCATCGCAGTGATTACAATAACAATAATTGTAGAATTTAATAGAATGCATAATCGCAATCAGTCATACTGTTCATAAGGATTTTGCCATATTGTCATATATTTATTTCTTGAAATGTTCATCGGCACATCACCATATCTGCCTAGCAATTAATCAATATATATTCGAGTGTTTGAACTCGCAAACAGCTTGGGAAATTGAAGCCAACAGCAATTTGTTTAAATAAATTTACTCTTTACTATTTCAAGTTTATGTAATTTTGGTAAATACAACTGTTAAAATGAGATGTTAGTGTTGTTTTCATTTTTGCGTAATTTAGACGACAATTTATTCACTGCACCATGTATATATATCCAACGGGATTCTTTCAATTTCCGTCTACCGAATCCACCTATGAGGTTTTGGTCAGCCCGAGGCTATAGTAGAAGACAATTAGTCACGGTTCCACGCAGTGGGACTGAACGCAAAAACATGTGGTTGGGAAGCAAGCTTTTTACTATACATCAACACTTGCGCCTATATATACATATATATGTATATAAACATACACACACACACACACACACACACACACACACACACACACACACACACACATATATATATATATATATATATATGTAAATATATATATATACATGTATATATAAATGTGTATATATTGGCACTCCTGTATTCAATGGAGTGCTCGTAGCTTTCAAGTAACAATGCTATCTGGAGTTTCACTATGGCGTGCCTTTAGACTTAGTAGATGCATTTATTTGAAAGTAGGCTATATTCTTTTACATGGTTTTTATATCTCTGTCTGCATTTTGAAACCAATTTCTCTTTTCTGCAATGATTATCTTAGCTCTGTTGTAACGGTGCTAACTGGAGCTCTCTTGAGGTTCAACTGTTCGCGTGTAGACATTATGATTGACTTCAGTTCAAATATGTGGATTCAGACGTTACATTCGTGTACAAATATATTTAGAAAAATCCTTTAGCTTCTTGCTGCGTTACATTGCCGCAATTCAGTATGTGGCGGCTTTTGAAGAAATGTTCTCCCAATTCAATATAACCGATCTATTTAACCATTCTTGCTTGATAGTTTGGTGCAGTATGGAACAACACTTCAAGCACTATTCAGCATAATGTATTTCCATTTGATGTATGCATCACTTATTCCGAACAATATTTTGTAGTTGTGTTCCTTTAGAGCAAATCCTATTTTAGGTACGCAACTAACATCTGCATTCAATATAGTTTTTTGTTAAATATATATTGCATTTGTGATTTTTCGATACTGTAGGTACATACATGCATTTATATGTAAATACAGAGAGAAAGACCGAGAGACATAAAAAGAGAGAGTGAGAGTGAGAGACAGAGACGGAGAAAGATTTACAGATATATACCCACTTATAAACATACACACATATACATACATGCATATGCATATCCATAAAATTATAAATAAATATTTCCTTAAAATGTTAATATTATCCACACGACATAAACATATATGAAAATATTTCTATAAAAATGTTTATATAAAAGAGAGTTCAATTGCATATATATATATATAGCAAATGTTGGATAGGTGTGTGTATGTATATATATATATATATATATATATATATGTATGTATGAATGTATAATCTTTTGAATAGCTTACATGCAAAATAAACACCATTTACATCACTCATGCAAAATTTCTGGCCAAACGCCAATACTATTGGAATTCCTTATATAGTTTTCCCTTTTATTTAAGGTGGGAAAGCATGTTATAATGTTTTCATTATATCGTCCATTTTATTATTGCTTTGCTTCTAATTTCATATCCTTCAATATATTTCTTTTTTTATTTTCATTTTTATTTTATTTAATTACCGATGCTGCTTTCGCATTTGTATCTTGCAGGTTCTAGAACTGATTTAAAAAAAAAAAATTCCTTAAAGTTATCCACCAATAGTGAAATTGTTGCCGTTGTTATTATTATTATTATTATTATTATTATTATTATTACGATTATTATTATTATTATTATTATTATTATTATTATTATTATTATTATTATTATTATTAGTAGTAGTAGTAGTAGTAGTAGTAGTAGTTGTAGTAGTAGTAGTGGTAGAAGCAGCAGCTTTACTTTTATCATCACCACCATCGTCAACATGATGATGATGATGATGATGATGATGATGATCATCATCATCATCATCAAATAACAGCAGCGTCAGGAGCGGCATCTGTCCTAATATCTTTGTCTCACGATATCTCATCTGGAATTCTGCTTTCAGTAACCTTATCTACGGATCAAAATCGGAGTAAAAATTGGAATTATTTGCATAATTATGCAATTTTATGAAAATCTCTAAATCTTTGCTTTTATAAACCGGGAAATTCCAGGTAGAAAAATGCATAATGTCATTTTATTCAAGCTACTTACGGGCTGAGTTCAAACCCAACCTAATTTTAAATTTACCTGGTGTCTATAAAATAACATACCAGCCATATACTTGTATCAATATAATCGACTAAATGTGCCTAAATCAGACAAAATTATTATTACTGTATAATGAAAAATCTCAGAGACATCACCATGAAGCTTCTTATTGTGAGAGGGGAAGAGACTGACGATCGTTTTGACAAAAAATTTGGCAAAAGAAACATCGAAGTCACTTACACCACTGCCAGCAACAACAACAAGCACAATATAAACTGTAAGAACAATAAGAAATTGGAACACGAGCTGAAAATGAAAACATTTTCACACAGAAAACATCGAAGTCAACGTCACCTCCAACAACAAGAATTTCGTCAACAGAGATGACTGAATCATTCTTTTGAGCGTGATTTGGGGAAAGAAGTCAGATAACTCTTGTGGAAAACTAATCTCTTTATGGCATCATCAAGCGAAAAGCATTGGCTCACATTAATAAAAGAAGGAAAGAAAAACAATTGTGATCGACCAATTTTTTAACAAAAAAATTAAGAAGAGGAGTGGCTGTGTGGTAAGTAGCTTGCTTACCAACCACATGGTTCTGGGTTCAGTCACACTGCGTGGCACCTTGGGCAAGTATCTTCAACTATAGCCTCGGGGCGACCAAAGCCTTATGAGTGGATTTGGTAGACGGAAACTGAAAGAATCCCGTCGTATGTGTGTATATGTATACATATGTGTGTGTGTTTGTGTGTCTGTGTTTGTGCCCCCGCTCAACATCGCTTGACAACCGATGCTGGTGTGTTTACGTCCCCCTAACTTAGTGGTTCAGCAAAAGAGAGCGATAGAATAAGTATTAGGCTTACAAAGAATAAGTCCTGGGGTCGATTTGCTCGACTAAAGGCGGTGCTCCAGCATGGCTGCAGTCAAATGACTGAAACAAGTAAAAGAGTAAAGCGTATATATACATATATATACCTCAGTATATCACGATATGTGTGTGTATGTGTGTGTGTGTGTGTGTGTGTGTGTATGTGTGTGTGTGTATGTGTGTGTGTTAGTGTGTAAACCCAACATTTATGAAGGATTTAATGCTGGAGGGTATGAAAAAGAAATAATTAAAATCAACTTGGAAAGATAGGAAATGTTTACAAATCTCGCGTGATTTCCTCCGGAGAATTATTACAATTGTAATATACACCGCTTGTAAAAATATTACTTACACGTAGCTAAGAAGAGAAAAACAAAAGGAAGAGAATAATGTTTAATAGGAATGAGCGAATTTGAAAACGGGTGAGCATCGGAAATGTGACCACCCTGAATGCGAAATGTGATTATAAATAAACACAAAAATATATAATAATAATAATAATAATAATGATAATAATAATAATAATATGATAAATAATATACACAATGCATGAAAATAGCAAAATGAAATGGAATCCAATAGCATGAAAAGAAATGAACATATATATATATATATATATATATAAGCAGATATAATCTTCTATATATTAATTGTAAAATAACAAATTGTTGAAATATAATATGTGACTGTAATTGGAATATGTATATTAGTCTTTTACAGAAAACTAGTGGATAAAGTTAATAGCTGGAATTATACAGGATGACCAACTGTTCAGCTGTGGTACATTTAGTTGGGAAATGTCTGCAGCCATATTGAGACACACAGCCTTGAAGAAGTGTAGTCGAACGACTCGAGTCCAGTCTTTCATTTTCTCTTTAAACCTGGTGTCCATTATATCGGTTAGTTTTTGCCGAACGGCTAAATACAGCAGCATCAGCTGTCAAGCGGTTGTGGGAAGCAAAGACAGACACACACAGACAAACGTATATGTATGTATGTATGTATGTATGTATATATAATATATAATATATATATAGTTTTAGGGAAAATTGGTTATGAAACACGTGTAATCTTTTTATTATATTTATCTTATGATATTTACTTTACTTTATATTATACTCATTTATTGTGCTTTTAATTATTAATTTTTCTATATGTGATAGTGGATTTTCATCGATGAGTTCTTGAAAATTGGTTATTTTCCCTAAAACTATATATATTTTATATATACTTTATCTATAAGGCTCAATTTAATTTTAATTTTTTATAAATTGATTTTAATTGAGTTTTTCACCTGTAATTTTGGATTTTGTCCCTAATAATATTATTATAATATATAATATATATATAGTTTTAGGGAAAATTGGTTAT
>NC_068993.1:57707534-57712257 GCF_001194135.2 Octopus bimaculoides
ATATATATATATATATATATATATATATATACATGCATACCAACTATATGTGTTTGGCCTTGATAATCCAGGATGTTCGTCGCTGAGAAGGACCTGCACTGCACATCGTGTCTGACGATGCACCAACGTTATGAGGGAAGCCTCGTGTTTTCAGCACAGAAATCTCACTGAGATATTTCTCTGAAACAATATACTTCTGCTTGTGCGTTTATACATTCAAATCCATATTATAAACGTTAGACTCAGTGGTATTTTAATCTAAAACAATTTCAGGAGCGTATATGAATTTATACTCGATTTAGTTTAATTGGATTCCGAATTTGAACGGCGAAAGCTAAGGATTTATTAAGGTGTTTTAATCTCGATATAGATAATCGGATGCAATATACGATGAATAAATTACATTAGTTTAATAAAGCGGTGAGATCGTAGAAATGTTATCGCGCCGGGGAAAATGCTTTGCCGCTTCTTCTGGTCCTGATTTTTATGCCCCTTAGGGGCCGAGGAATAAATACTAGTTGAGAACTAGGATCGATGTGCTCGTCTTTCCCGGCCCATTAAATTCGCTGACTTCTCCCAAAGCCTCAAAAAATTATATTACGTTAACTTATTACAGCTTTGAAGGGGATACCAAAACGTGGTCGCCGTAAATGAACTAAAAGCAGTAAAAGTAGTTAAGAAAAATGCGTAGTTCACAAATAATGGGGCTTTTTTTTACACAAATTTATCACTTTAAGAGTGGGTGATTTTTACATACTCAATGTTTGAACCTTCGAATTTAAAATACTGGGCCCCTATTTTTCATCTTCATTTTTCTGTCTCCGAAGGAATGAGAGAAAGTGAAAGAGATCCAAGCTCCTTATTTTGAACTCAGAAACTAACGTGAAGCGTTAGTTTCAAGCATACTCTCCCTCTCTACTACTGTATTAATACAACTACACACACTTTACTCCTACTAATATTGGCCTCCCATGCAAGTTTAACGAAGAAAAACGAAATGCACTAATAATCAATATATAAACTCGGACAATAAGTTCACTTGTTCGATTTCCAGTTCAATTTATATTAAATTCCTTTCATTCTTTCAAGGATTTTATTTCCGTTTTTATATATGTGAATTTTTATTTATTTGTTAGTGTTTTGTTTGTTCGTTTCTTCGTTTCTCTTTCCGTCTTTTTTCATCTTGGAAATTCTCATCATTTTATGTCTATTCTTTTTCATTCTGTGGAATATTTTATTTGATTTTTATTTTCTTTCTTCACGTTATTCATTCCACATCACAGAACATCGCTTTGCATCAAACATACTCTAATTATATTATATTCGTCATCATCATCATCAACACCACCACCATCATAATCATCATTATCATCTTCGTTGTCGTCTTCGTCGTCTTCCGTCGCACGTTCCTATTCTTCTTCTTCTTCTTCTTCTTCTTCTTCTTCTTCTTCTTCTTCTTCTTCTTCTTCTTCTTCTTCTTCTTCTTCTTCTTCTTCTTCTTCTTCTTCTTCTTCTTCTTCTTCTTCTTCTTCTTCTTCTTCTTCTTCTTCTTCTTCTTCTTCTTCTTCTTCTTCTTCTTCTTCTAGGTTTAATCATCATTATCACACGTAATATCATCTTCCTCTTACTCCTCCTGTCCCTCCTCCTGTCCCTCCTCCTCTTTCTCCTCCTCCGCTTTCTCCTCATTACCATCTCTACATCCAATATCACATGATTATAGTTACCTTCAAAATATGAATATCATCAACATTATCATTATCATCATCATTATTCTCATCATTACCACAAACAGACATCATCACCATCATCATCATCATCACCACTGTCATCCCAATTTACAACACTACTGGCGCCGCTCCCACCACCACCTCAAGAAAAAACACTATTATTGTATCATCAATAAACCATTTTCCTTCTCTTTGTTTAAGGTTGTTTGTACTCTGCTCTTTACTATATTCTAAACAAATACGATACCAGGAATCTACTCAGGGCTACTGAAAAGATTCTTGCTTGATATGATTTGACTTATAAAAAAAAATCCTTGCGCGAAATTCTTAATAGTGGAAAAGTGGCCATTATGAGTCGGCATCACTCGAGGAAGTAACTTTACCTTTGCTTCTATGGAACACGTAATTCTTCTTGCTATCTTTGCCATAATCACTGACATAGCGAAATGACAAATTCCTATGGCATAAAAGTAATGTGGTCAGCTGAGGGCAATGTAAACTGTATATATACATATATGCATGTATGCATATATATCCACATGTATGTGTGTATGTGTGTGTGAGTATGTGTGAGTGTGTGTATGCGTGCGTTTATGTATGGTTGTCAGTAATAGGTTCGACAATGTTCATTTAAAATGAATTTCGAACGATAAGTTTATTAAATTCGAAAATCCTGATATCGTTCTCAAACTATTAAGCAATAATAATTTATAAACTATAATGAGCATTTAGAGAATTCTCTAATTTATTGGCCAATGTGCTTCCGAAGGTATAAACAACTCAGATGAAGCAGGAATTATTTTCGTGTATTGCCACAAGGTATTCACTCCTTCAGATATCAAAATGTCAAAGGATTTCAGTCTTGAAAAGAGTGCGTAACAGTTGTTTGTGCTGATATTAAGGGAGATAAAACAAAGGTTGTAGTGTTTCATAACTATTGAAATGTAAATGAGTTGATGACAAACGTTATATTTAACAATTGATTATTCAAGAGGAATTCGGAATTAAAATCCACAAACTTTCTTATTTGTTGATAACTGTACGCAGCCAGAAGTAATTTGCTATTAAACAACATCAAAGTAATTTTCTTCCTTTTAAATATGACATCTAAAATTCAAGTCCATGTGATTTATGTATCAGTCAAACTTTAAAGCCGTATTATTATGGAGAAAAAAAAATTGATACAAGATTTAAACCGGAGTCAACGTTTTTCAAAGACGATTCATTCACAAGCATTTACAAGAATATTATTCTTTCTTGATTCGATGCATAATATTCTGAAGAGAAATCGTAGAGAAGACGTTCAAAAGTATTTAAACAAAAACAGATTTTGAAAATCTAAATTTAGGAGCAAACCTTATAAGAAATTAATCATTCGATAGAATTCCAGCCGTTACAACAAAAGAAACATAAAGGCAAAATGATTGGTTGGTGATGACAAATGTTAAAATGGCAGTTAAGATAACAGCGTCGGAAATACGTCAAGGTGTTACTCATGTAGATTGTACATTTGACGAAGAGAAAGAACTAAATTGTGAAATGTTCAAAGTCCCTTTCAGCTGACTTTCTGAGGCAATACCTCCTACCAAATGCTAATTGCTACTCATATATATATATATATATATATATATATATATATATAAACAGGGTGACAAAGAGATGCATATATATACATATGTATGTATGTATGTATGTTACTTATTCTATCGGACTGTTTTGCCGAACCACTAGGCTATGTGGGTGTAAATACCCAAGCACTGGCTGTCAAACAGTGCTAGGGGCGACAAGCACGGACTCAAAGACACACACATACACACACATACACACACATACACACACACACACACACACACACACACACACACACACACCCATATATATATACGACGAACTTCTTTCAGTTCCCGTTTTCCGTCTACCAAATCCACTCACAAGGCTTTGGTTGGTCCAAAGCTATAGTAGAAGACACTTGCCCAAGGAACCACGTAGTGGGACCGAACCCGGACGCATGTGGTTGGGAAACAAGCTTTTTACCACACAGCCACACCCGACTCTATACGTGCGAGTCATTGTGCGTGTCAGTATAATTCGATAATACGAATGTGCAACAACGAGACATCAATCAGCAAATTTCGCAAACTATGAGAAGTAATTTATTAATGGACACTTAGGTGTTGACAGAGTAAATTAACATTAGATATAGTTTCTAAATACACAATTTTTGATAAGTTCTAATAAATCTAATTAGGCAATATTTACCATAGAAACTTGTCCTAATGTCAAATTATTTACGGCAAACTTCATAAATTTGATCCCGGATGAATTCCATAGGCTACAAAACGTAATCATTTTGCCTATGAAATCTTGATAAATATAATATATTGAGTTTATACCAATTTAGAGGTGGAAGCATGCAAACTCTTTATGATAAGCGAAATTAGGGGGGGGGGAAATGATTTCTTCATCACTGTATAAGTGCTTCATTTGCGACTTGATTTCCTCCGTCGGTAAAAGACTCTCAAACCTAGGCGTCGATTGGAGTGTATCAACGGATGAGAGCTGCGACCAAGTACAAACTTTTGAAACATAAACTGAAAATATCTGCTGTTCTCTTTTCACTTATAAATTGAAGATGTCCCCAATCTTTTAATGAACCAATAGTTTATCATATCCACCATAGACTACTTGCTAATGCTTACACGTATATAGTTGTAAGATGTTTATTTATAACAGATTAATAGCGACTACCGAGCTTCAGTGATGATCCCGATCGCAAGTGAAACTTCGAGGTTACTGCTTAACTTGACCCTCTGAGAATACGATTTGTAATATTTATATCTGAATGTCTCAATGTACGCGTATAAATTTATGACTATATCACACATTAAGATGTAATATATGCAACTGTGTGTGTATATATGTATATGTGTGTGTATATATATATATATATATATATATATATATATATATATATATATATATATATATATATATAT
>NC_068993.1:57712427-57714838 GCF_001194135.2 Octopus bimaculoides
TATATATATACATATGTATATATATTTATATATACATATCGTGTACGTGCATATAAAGATACCCATACATACATACATACATACATACATACACATGCACACATATATCCATGTATATATGCATGTATGTGTGTTTGTATGTGCTTATGTATGTATGTATATATGTATGTATATACACATATACATACACGCATATGAATATGTATACAAACGCTTAGAGTTGTGCACACGGACTAATATAATTTCTCAATCTCTCAATCACAATCCCCCCCCCTCTTTTCGTCTTTACATTTGTCTATGATATATTCCTATATGACAATCAACCTCCTTACATTTAATTAATTAGGCATTCCGGTCTAGACAACTACACACAGTGAATTAATTAATCACAATACAAGATTTAATGAAGATATCCTTCTTAACGTGTGAAGTTCACAAAACGCTGGCGCCATCCTAGAAAGTTCATTTTTGTGCCATTTCTCCTACTCTTATGCTCACTGTCCTATTTTAATCTCCTTTCGTTTGCCTTGATTCAGTTTTCTTCTTCTTCTTCTTCTTCTTCTTCTTCTTCTTCTTCTTCTTCTTCTTCTTCTTCTTCTTCTTCTTCTTCTTCTTCTTCTTCTTCATCATCATCATCTTCTTCTTCTTCTTCTTCTTCTTCTTCTTCTTCTTCTTCTTCTTCTTCTTCTTCTTCTTCTTCTTATTATTATTATTATTATTATTATTATTATTATTATTATTATTATTAATAAAAATAATCAGATCACGATCGAAATTCTTTGTGATATTTCAGTTTCAATGTAGTTCAAATGTCGTTGATTTCGACCTTGCCCTTTTTTCCTTCCGTAGTCGACAATATAAGGATTAGTGAAACAGTGGTCTTTATTTGTGTTCGTGTATTGGAAAACTGCTATGTCCATTTCCTTGGTCATAATTTGTGTTCGAGTGTTATGCTTCCAACAGTCTCAACTAACAAACGAACACTGATGTCACAGTGGAAATCTTAAAATTATAGAAACACGTTGGTGTCGTTACAATGGCAGTATCCTAAACTATGGAACACAATTGGAGTCATAATATAAGCTTTTACATAAAGAAACAATTTTCAGTAACGCTGGAACAATGTTAACTGTGGAACGATATAAAAGACAAACGGACTTTTTGAGAGAATAATATTTTGCTGTGAATATCTTTGTATTTACGGATGGAAATAATTGTGAAATATCAAGGAGCCTGTTAGAAATATTTGTATGTATCGTAGGCACGAGGTTCGAAATTTTAAGGATGGTGGATTATCGATTAAGTCGATTCCGATATTTGAAATGTAATATGCGTATTTTCATCGTTGTGAGGTCGATAAAATGCATATTTATCGATATAATGTACGGGTTCGATATAATATATTTTACCGCTGGAGTCGATATGATGTATATTTTCATATCGCTTTGAAGGATGCAAATCTAACATGATCTCGGGAATATTTTCTTCAAACTATAAAAACAGCCCCAATTTCGACCCTAGATCAAGACTGCCACGTCTCACAACTGATGGTTTCTTGATACAGGCACAAATATTTTTAGGGATTAAGTTGTCGAACAAAATTATTCCTGGCTCATCATGTTTCTGAGATTAAATCCCTCGGTGGTCAATTTGGCCTTTCACTGACTCCGATGTTTTGATTGGTGCTTTATTTTAAAAAAATGAAAGGCAAAGATGACCACGGAAGGATATAAACTAAAAAGGATAAAAAAAAATAATTAAGACCCAGAACTAATTTTGCAACGCATTTTGTTCAACGCACACACAATAACGGGTAGCCACCTCTCGCTAATAATGCTCACAATTTGAGGGAGAATGAATCCATCACTGGTTTAATGCCATTAACAGGTCCTTGGGGGTGCCTCTAGCATAGTTCATCCTGTTGCCAACACTTCAACCAACTCTTTGGTGTGTTGGTAACGCCATATCCTAATGTGGTTCTTTCAGCTGCGAAAACCCGTTACTTGAGGTTTATCATGCTCGTTGTCCCATCAGATACAGCAACAAAAAAAGTAATGAACACTTCTATCTAACCCATGCAATCTGCAGCCCGTCGAACACCACAAAAAAGACAGATGCGGTGGAGCAACCAAATCAGCGATCACCCGTTCTCGGCTTTATTCAACGTGTGGGTGTATGTCGGAGAGGGCTATAGTAAAGGTAGACGATCTCTCATTGGTTCGTTTTGCTTTAAGGAATACGAAAGTTTTTTTCTTTTTCTTTCTTTCTTTTTTTCCTTCTTTTCATTTTTGTTTTGCTACGATTTATCTGTTACGTTGAACAAGACTAACATCTAAGCAGAATCTCCATTTCTGTTTGTTTATTTCTTTTATTATCGTTTTTTTTTATGGATTTTGACATCGAAAAGGAAT
>NC_068993.1:57715382-57716161 GCF_001194135.2 Octopus bimaculoides
ATTTGTGTTTTCATGATGTAAGCCTTTGCGAATTTTTTTTCATTATTTTCTTAATTTTGTAGCTTTTGTTTTAGTTGTTGTTATTGCTGAAGTTGTTAGAAATGTTGCAGTCGTAGAGAATATCGCTGCAGCTACAGTTGTAGTAGCTATTTGTGAAGTATTTGTTGTTGCTGATGCTCTAAAAATTCCTCTTCTCGCTGTTGGTGGCGGCATTTTTCATAATCCTGTTGCGCTTGTTGTCATAGTCGTCATCATAGTCATCATGTCGGTGCGGTTGTCGTTGATGTTGATGTTACAGTTATTATTGTAGCTTTTAAAGTTCGTTCTACATAGTGCTAGTGCTGCTACCGTTATAGTTTCCATTATCACATTTCATTCCCCCACCCACGTAACTGTTGTTGAAGGATAGTTAGAATATCTCGATCGAAAGTAGGATATACCACCAAATGTATTGGTTACGATCTCATGCACTCCGCTTCAAATTCTCTTTTAATCTAGGCACAATGCCCGAAATTTTGGAGGAAGAGGCCAGTCGATTAGATCGACCCCACTACGCAACTGGTACTTAATTTATCGACCCCCGAAAGGATGAAAGGCAAAGTCGACCTCGGTGGAATGTGAACTCAGAACGTAAAGACAGGCTAAATACCGCTAAGCATTTCGCCCGGCGTGCTAGCGTTTCTTATTTCTTTATTGCACGCAAGGGGCTAAGCATAGAGGGGACAAACAAAGACCGACAAGGAATTTAAGTGGATTATATCGTCCCCAGTACACAACTG
>NC_068993.1:57717276-57720405 GCF_001194135.2 Octopus bimaculoides
TGTGTGTGTGTGTGTGTGTGTGTGTGTGTGTGTGTGTGTGTTTGTGTGTCTGTGTTTGTTCCCCCAATATCGTTTGACAACCGTTGCTGCTATGTTTACGTCCCTGTAACTTAGCGGTTCGGAAAAGAGACTGATAGATTAAGTACTAGGCTTACAAAGAATAAGTCCTAGGGTCGATTTGCTCGACTAAAAGTGGTGCTCCAGCTTGGCCACAATCAAATGACTGAAACAAGTAAAAGAGTAAAGATAGTGTTCGTTCAAAATGGTTACCCAGTTTCATTTAAATAGATGACTAATTCAAAATGAGAGTAATGTTTTGTTTACGTACATTGGTGACTTAAAACGATCTTAGTTTTAATGTGAATTTTCGCCATACAATACAGAAATGCACACACTTGCCGCGAAGCAATGCGATGAATTTTTATGCAGTCGCCAAGCATGGCAGAAAGGGTAAGCTGTCTCCCATACGTCTTATGTCTCCCTCCTTTGTTTAACGCTGAAAACGGTGTTGGGTAACGTACAGGATGCACGTTTACCCGAGTACCCGAGTTAAATGTTGAAATTATAATCAGAACGTCTCTGGTCACTCGTTTAATCAAACGGAACATATATCGACAACACTAGCGCAGCGACGACGACAACGACGACAAACCACCACCACCACCACCAATACTATTACTACTACTACTACTACTACTACTACTACTACTACTACTACTACTACTACTGCTGCTGCTGCTGCTGCTGCTATTACTATTACTACCAGGAATCGTTCTGCCACGGCTGCTGCACCCACAAGTGCTTCACTCCAACACCACCGCCATCACATGCACCAAAACAGCAACATCCACCAACAATACCACCGCTACCACCGCTACCACTACCTTCCCTACTTACACTACCACTACCACCACCACTACCACCACTACCACCACTACCACCACTACCACTACCACCAACAACAACAACGCCGGCAAGAACATCAGCAACACTCAAACGACTAAAGACATTTGCAGTGAAAAAAAACAAGCTCTAAAGACGCTGTTTGTGTATTATATAAGAATCATACAAGCTTTCAGTCATGTTCACTCAAACCTCTTCACAATATCGATGAGGAGAGACTTGCATAGGTATATATAGATTTTCCATTAGCAGCCTTCCCGATGTTCCTGTTCCTGCTGCTGCTGTTGGTGCTGTAGCTGTTTTTGTTGTGTGTTTTGTTGTTATTCTGGTTGATGTTGTTATTGTGAGCGATAATAGAAATTGCTGTCATTTTCAAGTAAACACTTCTAAATTGAATCTTTCAAGGCGTTTTACAGTTGCTTTTGTTTTTGTTGTCGCTGTTGTAAAATACTTCATCAGGCACATTCGGCCAATTAAAATGAGAGGATTATTATCGTAATTTCGGTCAAGGTTTACTGTATGTAGCGGCCATATTGCTCTCATGGTCTTGTTTCCGTTACGAAGAAAAGAAATCATTGATCAGTGATATAGACTATCAGATGGACGAGTCACGGATTATGCCTCTACCAGGTTATTTATCTTGCTAGAAATAGTGAACTCACTCTCTCTCAAATTACGTCCAGCTGTCTGAAAAAGGAAGAGACACACAGGTTAACATATTCCTAGATATAGAACTTCAGATGGTCATGGATAGAACAATTTTTGATTAAAAGGTTTACTGAATCAGATTTGTCTTGACGCTCAACGCTTAAACAGTAACAACAAACAATTATTAGAAGCGGCCCTGTATGTTGATGCTCGACACGTTAGAAACAGCAACCAAATCTCCCTCATATGGCACACTTATAAGTTGATTTATTCCAAAATTCTCTATCTTAAATGCAATAACATGGCAGAATTGTTTGGAAAGTATTTGATCACAGGTGTGTATGAACCAATAGGGTTTCCGGCGCTATTAAATGACTGTTAAAATACCTAGGGATCTCAGGGCAAACTACGCGTAGTAATCCTTGAACCTGTTAGAAACCTTCTACAAATCAATACATTGTATGATGTAGTCTCAGATAAACCACGCCTGAAATAGAAAGGCGGCCGTTTAACTAGGCTTGGACAACAAAAGCAATATTGACAACAAAGAAATCACAGACTCAATAGAGCATCGGATAAAATGCATAATTTTTTTCTGCCGGTCCTTTACGCTCTGAGCTCAAATGCTGCCAAGGAGAATTTTACCGTTCATTCTTTCAAAGTCGATAAATAAAATATAAGAGAAATACAATATTCGATGTTATCTACTAAATTCCTGTTCACAATATTAGTGGTTTTCGGTCTGTGATTGAAACAATGAATCAGGATCAAACGGGTCCGAGAACACTTTACCTTCCCTCGTGTCCTCTTTTACGGCAACAATGATCAATACTCTACCATCACCCTCACTAGCACGATTACCATCAGTAGAACTGCCAACAAACACAACCAGAGCGCTACCACTGTATTCGTTTCAAAATTTGGGGTCAAAGCCAGGAATTTCGAGAGAGCGGGATGGCAAGCCGATTGCATGAACACCCGTGCTCAAATTATATTCATTTTATCAATCCCGATAGAATGAAAAGCAAAGTCGACCTTGGGAGGATTTGAAATATAAATAAAAACGTAAAGTCGGACGAAATGCTTAGCGGCATTTGGTCCGGAGTACTAACGATTCAGCCAGCTGGCCTCCATATTATACCATCACTCAATCTGCTATCACTACTACTACTACTACTACTACTACTACTACTACTACTACTACTACTACTACTACTACTGTTGCTGCTGCTGCTGCTGCTGCTACTATAATAACTACAACTACTACTGATGCCACTACTACTACTATTGCTGCTGCTGCTACTGTAGTAACTATTACAGCTACTAGCAACCACCACCACCATCACTACCACCGCGACTACCACCACTACCACTACCACTACCGCCACGATGAAGATCACTACCACCACCACCTCTACCACTAGCGCCACGATGATGATCACCACCACCACCACCACCACCACCACAACCACAGTCCCCTTCCACTCATGTAAAATGACAAACAGTGACAAACTTCATGAAAAACTACAACAGAAACCTCATTAAAAGTACGATCGCAAGAAATGTCAAAAGATGATT
>NC_068993.1:57720688-57721757 GCF_001194135.2 Octopus bimaculoides
GTGGGATAATGGCAGCCGTAGTAAGATTGACGGTGGTGGTGGTGGTGGCCATGGCGATGATAGTGGTCAACGAATTGATGATGATTGTGATGATGATTGTAGTGGTGATAATGATAATGATGATGATGATGATGATGATGATGATGATGATGATGACGATGGTAATGATCGTAATGCTGATGACGACGATGATAACGACGATTGTGAAAATGATGATGATGATGATGATTGTAGTTGTGATAATGATAAAGATGATTATGATGATGATGATGCTGGTCGGTATTCATGGTATAGTGATAGCGATGATGGTGATGATTGTGGCGATGGTGATAATGATGATGGTAAATATAATATTTTTGCAGCTGCTAATTGTTGTGGTGAGAATAATGGTAGTGGCGGTGGTGGTGGCGGTGGTAGTGGTGATGGTGGTGGCGGTGACGGCGGCGGCGGCGGCGGCGGTGGTGGTGGCGCTTGTGAAAGAGTAAATGGTATGTATGTGACAAGCTCCTCCCACTTTCCGTCTGTCAAATTCCCATTGAAAGCATTGGTCGTCTGGATGGTGGTTGTGGTGGTGGTGGGGGGAGCGTATATCGTCTAGTAGAAGACACTAGCCCGAGGTGCAACACACGCGTATTGCTCAAGAGTATAAAGAGCGTACAGATTTCAATGATGTATGATATTTTACGTAATGAAGTTAGATGCGTATATGCAACTAAAAAGCGACTAAATATTGTAAAACTATACATCTAACATATAACATATATTGTAAAACTATACATCTAACATATAATTGGTTCCATCTTTTGCAAGAATCATCAGCAGACAATCAATAAACTTGTGTGTAGGACAAAATTATTCATTATACGATATTTTAATGTTTTCGTTTTCTAAATCAATAAAAAAAAAACAAAAAAACAAGAAATCCGACTTTAAGGAAATAATATTCCATGAATATATTTCATATAAATATATATGTATCCTTTTTATTATTGAAGATAGCTTTGTTAAGAGAATCCTTATGCTGCGTCATTTCAGAAATGGAATCATAAATTTATATATATATATATAT
>NC_068993.1:57723243-57729414 GCF_001194135.2 Octopus bimaculoides
CATAGCCCTCAATACAGGGAATCTTTAAAGGATCGTGACGTATCAAATTGAAGCATGTCGCAATCGTTTGCTTCACAAAATGACACCAAACAGACAGTTAAGTTAACCATTATCGTATCACGGAATATCTTACTGAAAAAGAAGTCACTATCGTTACGTAATCCACAAATACAATACTATCTAAAAATATCCAATAAAAGCAGACGAATGGATCATGTGGCGTTGCAACAAGTCGTTCGCGATGCTTCTTCATTGTAACGTAAGCACAGTACAGTGATATATACCGCATGGATAATGTACATAATATTGCGTAATATGTGATGCCAATCTCCAATCGTCAGACTTACCAAATGAATAACGAGCAATGCTATTTTAATGAATGATGATATTACCAACAAATGAAACTTGTAATCATATTTACCAATGCTTAAAAAAGAAATGTCATTTGGGTGTCAATGGACGAGAGTGGGTATCGGAAGGAAGTTGAAAATTAAACGGAAGTTAGAAGCATTCGCATGTCATAAAACTTAGCATCCTTGTTCAGAAAGCGTAGTAGAGTGAGAACGTGTTTTTATACCAGCAGATGGCCGGCACCAAGCATGACATTTGCTTCCATCAAAAGCTCTTCAAAGATGGCCGTCGACATGGTTATGTATGTATGCATATATGGATAAGCGTATACATACATGGCGGAGGTGTGTCGCTTTGTGGATAGTATGTTGGACTCACGATTGTGGTTTCGATTACTGGACCGGGCGACGTGTTATGTTCTTGAGCAAAACTCTTCATTTTATGTTGCTCCAAACTACTAGGCTAGCAAAAATGAGTAACCCTACGCCATGGAAGCCGGGAAACTGGCCCTATGAGTCAATATAACCCGGGAAAGAACATAACGTTACACTTTACTATACATACATGCATACATACACAGACACGTATATGAGTGTGAAACGTATATAAGTGTATAAGGCGGGGAGCTGGCAGAAACGTTAGCACGCCGGGCGAAATGCTTAACGGTATTTCGTCTGCCGTTCTGAGTTCAAATTCCGCCGAGGTCCACTTTGCCTTTCATCCTTTCGGGATTGATAAATAAAGTTCCAGTTACGCACTGGCGTCGATGTAGTTGACTTAATCCCTTTGTCTGTCCTTGTTTATCTCCTCTATGTTTTGCCCCTTGTGGGCAATAACAAAAGAAGAAACGTATACGAGTATACGTGCGTGGTGGGGGTGTAATATAATTCTGAAAACGAAGAATGAATTTATACACACTTCTAAGATTATCTAATAATAAAGATGTACTAAAATAGTTCTTCCCTTTCTTCTATTAATGTTATTCGTCGTAAATTTCACATATTGTCTTCAAAGCTTTGTACCAGAAAACTCGGCAGGGGTTTATTTCAGTAAAGCCGTAAAAACTTCACAAGCATTTACTCAGATCTCTCATCACGAGGGACTGCGATAAAGAGACAAATGAAAACATATACAGACGCATATATATCTAAAACTTTGTCATTATTAGAGTTTATACATCAGCATATGTACACAAAAATAACAGAACACTGACCATGGGCATATCAACAGATGTTTTGTCTTGCATTATTCCTAATTTCTCTTTTGATATTTTGATAATCGATGAACTCTGAAAGAATAAAAGGCAATGTGGTCTTCAGAAAGATATAAAATTAGGGCGCAAGACGCTGGAGCAAATAACTTGCTACACACTAAAATTTCAACTAACGAATCTATTTCACTGCCGGTAAAATAGTCACGCTTTCAGCAATCCGTCCATCCGTCCACCCATCCATCCGTCCGTCCATCCGTTCATTCATCCATCCGTCCAACCATCCATCTATCTGCCGGCAAAATAGTGATGCTTTCAGCAATCCGTCCATCCCTCAATCCATCCCTCCATCCATCCATCCACCCGTACGTCCGTCCGTCCGTCAGTCCGTCCGTTCATCCGTCCGTTCATCCATCCTCCGTCCGTCCATCCATCCATCTGTCCGTCCGTCTGTCCATCCATCCATCCATCTATCCATCCATCCATCCATCCATTCATCCGTCATCTACCCCCGACATATACGTGCAAATATGCATGCTACATACATATCCATGTGTGCGCTAGTTCTTCATTTTATTATGATGGGAAAAACATATCCTATATGTATAGTAATATAGGTGTAAAAAGGTTGAACGTAGATTTGTCCTTTAATTTGGAGGTTTCCAGAAAGATTTCTAATGTTGATTCTTCATATTTTGCTGGTAGTTTACAGGCGGAAGTTTGCGAATATAAAAATACTACAAGTATAGGATGTGTGATCAATTTATGGAAAGAATTCCCATAAAACTCATCCATTTCGTTAAAAATGGAGAAGACAAGTTGTTAAAATATATAAGAGAATTGTAAAATTCTCATATATTTTAACATGTCTTCTCCATTTTTAACAAAATTGATCGATTTTATGGGATTTCTTTCCAAAAATTCAACACACATCATATATATATGTATATATATGGATGAAAACTGGCTGATTCAAGCTCCTTGGTAAAGTGAGTTTCAAACGTGATGCTAGTCTTCGGCCATAGGAATTTGAATTAGAGGTCGTTTTAGATTAGCATCACGCTCGGGACACAGAACACCAATGGGTTTGAATAAAACTGTTTTGATCCATACATGTAACTGCCAATAAATATGTGTATATACATATATTTACTATTTTACTATTTTACTCTTTTACGTGTTTCAGTCATTTGACTGCGGCCATGCTGGACCACCGCCTTTAGTCGAGCAAATAGACCCCAGGACTTATTCTTTGTAAGCCTAGTACTTATTCTATAGGGCACTTTTGCCGAACCGCTAAGTTACGGGGATATAAACACACCAGCATCGGTTTCTAAGCGATGCAAGGAGTGGGAGACAAACACAGACACACACACACACACACACACACAAACACACACACACACACACATACACACACACACACCCACATATATACATATATACGACGGGCTTCTTGCAGTTTTCATCTACCAAATCTACTCACAAGGCTTTGGTTTGCCCGAGGCTATAGTAGAAGACAGTTGCTTGCCCAAGGTGCTACGCAGTGGGACTGAACCCGGAGCCATGTGGTTGGTAAGCAAGCTACTTCCCACACAGCCACTCCTGTAAATATATACACACACACACACACGCATAAATATACATAATTCATATGTATATTGTGTGTTTGTGTGTAAGGTGAAGTGGGGATTAAATAAATCCAGCTGAATTCCTCTGTCACAATTCCATGCGAATAAAGGCCGTTTACTGAATGTCAAGGGAAAACAAAGAGAATCTGCATTCGTTTAATCTGCTCGGTGTTCCGGTACAAGTTGCAATACCGATCTATCGCAGTTTAAGATATCAAACATACGAAACAATGAAAACGATGACGTGGCATAACCTTATTAAAGGTTGTAATCGTTTCGAAAGTCAGTGTGACCCTTTGCTCCACTTACTGGCATTGGCATCTGCAATTTTAGTAACTGTTATTGTTAGTGTTAAATTTATTTATTTATTAGTTTACTCCTTGCTATCTCACCATGTGAGTTAAAGTAATTTTATATTGAATATTTTGAGATTTTTTCTTTCTTTTACTTCTTTCAGTCATTTGACTGCGGCCATGCTGGAGCACCACCTTTTAATCGAACAAATCGACCCCAGCACTTGTTCTTTGTAAGCCTAGTACTTGTTCTATCGATTTCTTTTGCTGACCCGCTAAATTATGGGGCATAAACTCTCCAGCATCAGTTGTCAAGCGATGGTGGGGAGGACAACACAGACACACATATACACACATATATATATATATACACGATGGGCTTCTTTCAGTTTCCGTCTTCCAAATCCACTTACAAGGCTTTGGTCAGCCCGAGGCTATAGTAGAAGGCAATTACTCAAGATGCCACGCAGGGGAACTGAACCTAGAACCATGTGGTTGGGAAGCAAGCTTCTTAACACACTGCCACGAATCTTTTATCTTAACTATTACTTGTTCCAGTCAGACTGTGGCCATGATGTCACACCACCTTGAAGAATTTTTTGGAACGTATCGACCTAAGTAATTACGTTTTAAGCCTTGTACTTATTCTATCATTTTCAGTTGCGATGTGAACACGGAACGATGCGGTTGCGAGGCGAATATTTTACCACGTAACCACGTCTGCGCTTATGATTAATATATATATAGACCAAGTGTAACCTAATTCACACGTAAAAGTAGACAAACCTATTTACAAAGGGACATTGGAATATTGATGTGTATGCGTATGCGTGTATGTGTGTGTGAGTGTTTGTGCGCGTAATTTTCTCTTGGGGACCGTGGATTTTCGGTAAACATCGCACATTCTTCATAGACAGTGAAGGGAGTGGGAGTGTACAGCAGTTTTATTTCTAAGACTGTTCTGTTTTGTGGACAAAGTGTTTCAACACGATGAGTATATATCTGGAGATACACACACACACACACACACACACACACACACACACACACACACACACACACACACACACACACACACACACACACACACACTCACTCACACACACATAATTAGAATATTATGTAATTTTCTTCTAACTTTGGCTGTAGTGTTAGTATTCTGTTCTCACCACCTATAAATACTATGTTGTTTTTCTTAAAATTCCACCAAAATATCAACCAAAAATTAATGTAGACTCGTAAATACATACGTGCATATGTACGTATCTGTTTGCTGATGTATATCTCAGCTCAACTTATGTACATATACATGTGAGCCAGTGTGCGCATGTGCGGCTAGATGCGGATATATATTTATGTATGTGTGCACGCACAAGTTTACGCATATGAATATGTGAATATATAAATATGGATGAATAAAGAGAAAATAGCAGAGCAAATGATAAATATAGAGAAACCTAGACAAAAAGAGACAACATCTGCTCCGCGTGTTTTCTTTAAATATATTTTTGTGTGTACGTGTGTGTGTGTGTGCATGTGTGTTTGGATGTATGTGTGTGCGTGTTTGTGTGAATCTGTGTATGCTTAGGTGTAGTTTTTTTAATTCAAGCTTAAGTATCTATGCATGTTTGTATATGTAGTTGAATGATTACATATGTGTTTGCTTATATATATATACATATATATATATATATGTATGTATGTATGTATGTTTGCGTACATTTGTGTATGTGTCTGGTGTGCCTGCCTGCGTGCGTGTGTGTATGAGAGTGTGTGCGTGTTTGTATTATAAAGTCGTTCTTAGAATTTCCAAACCAGATGGATATAATGTTTGACTTGGCGTGAAGAATACTACAAACTGATTTTTACTATAATCCTCACGTTCTGAAATGAATATCCAATATGATATAACATGATCATAACAATATTTAAGTATTCATAATATTTATAAACCATATTTAAGTGGTGGAAATGTGGAAAACGAAACCGATAATTAACTATGATTAAAACGGTTCTTTAGTTGTAGAAAAGAATATTTTAATAAGTGAAGTACATATTTGGTTGGAGCATAATTATTGCGGCTTTTTTTCAACAAATTTTATTCAACAAAAACAATCATATTTAACAAAAAACGTCTTTAAATGACGGTCTGATCGTTTGCCAAGCAAATGGCAAGCAGTAATTGAAGTAGATAGTGAATATGCTCCGGAATAACCATTTAAAGATGTCTTTGTTACATGTTGTTATTGTTTTTGTTGACACATACGCCATAGAAACCGGGAAACCGGGCCCATGAGCCTGGCAAGGCTTTGAAATGGCGAAAGGATTTTCTACGTACTTAAAACATTATCATCTGTTACACAAATCTACAGCTCAAGTCGTTGTTGTTATATATAATAGTAATTCGGTATAAGGTAGAGAGACAGAAGGTTGAATTCATACATACAAATGAAGACGGATTGGAAGGAAGAATAACATTCGGAGCAGTGGAAACAAGAGTATTGTGTGCGTGAATGTGGGTTCTAGAAATGCATAACTTTATTTCATACACACACACGCGCATATATATATGTGTGTATGTAAGCCTTTGTGCGTATAAATATATATTCATATATGTGTCCATATATGTATTCATATGCACACACACACACACACACATGTATATTTATGTAAGTATATATATATA
>NC_068993.1:57731208-57732503 GCF_001194135.2 Octopus bimaculoides
TCTTCTTCTTCTTCTTCTTCTTCTTCTTCTTCTTCTTCTTCTTCTTCTTCTTCTTCTTCTTCTTCTTCTTCTTCTTCTTCTTCTTCTTCTTCTTCTTCTTCTTCTTCTTCTTCTTCTTCTTCAGCTACTCTCTCACTTTGCATTTTGGTTGCCTTCTGTATTGCTTAAGAATTTAGTTGCTAAACCTAATCGTATCAAGATCGATCCTACTGCGTGGCACAATTGGTAGATAGTTACTGAGTTTTCTACCAAAATGACATTCTCAGCAATAATGGTGCAGAAACGGTGCTGAACAGTACGCGTATATATGATCTTGATTTCGTTTCAAATATATCTGAGCTATTGTTTGTACTCCAGGGCAGAGGGGACAAATACAAAGTAGAGCTTTTCTTTTCGAAAATGAAAAAAAAAGAGGAAAAACAAGAAAAAAGGTAAAGAGATAGATAAATGGATAAATAGATAGATAGATAGATAGATAGATACAAAGAATATTGTTCAATTGTCCAATAAACATGCTGTGGAGAGTGGAAAATTAAACGTTTCTGATTTTGCATTCCCCATGACACGTACACAACATTCTCATTTTGTCGATTATGCTAAATAATGCAAGCACTGCCGACTCAGAACTACATCAGTCTCTTTGGAATCTACTTGATCATACATACATACATGTGTGTTCTGCTGTGTTGTGTGTGTGTGTGTGTGGGGGGTATATAGTTGTATTTGGTTACTCCATTTGAAATGTAAAGAACTACAATTCCATTAAGATATTTGTTATGTACGAATCACTATTCATTAAGCACATAGATGTGAAAGCGCATGGCTTAGTGATTAGGGTAACCGACTCCCGATCTTAAGGTTTTGTGAGTTCGATTCCCGGTGGTGAATTGCGTCCTTGAGCAAGTTAATTTAATTCACGTTACCCATATTCACACAGCTGGCAAAAAAAAAAAGAAAAAAAACGAGTTGTACCTGTATTTCGGAGCATCAACCTTGTCACACTCTGTGTCACGGGGAATCTCCCTGAGAAATATGTTTAGAGGTTCACGTGGCTGTGGAGTACTTAGCCACTTGCACGTTAACTTCACGTGCATGTCTATTTATGGATTGTTAGATACATAGATAGATAGATATGTAGCTATAGGCAGGGAGAACAAATGGGAACAACTGAAAGGGGAGTGATGGTAGAGTGTCACGTGAACAATTTAAAAAGCAGCGCTTAGTATTAGAAAAGAATTTCATATTGTAGGGGTTTACACATTTGTATATGTATGTATATATATATGCATATATAT
>NC_068993.1:57732816-57733308 GCF_001194135.2 Octopus bimaculoides
ATATATGTATATATATATATATATATGAGCCTATCTATCGAACTACACACATGCACACACACACACACACGCACACACACGCACACACACACGCATGCGCATAGACGTTCTCTGCGTCTTTCACACAAACAACGGTACGCGCGTAACGCCCATACACTGATGTGTGTACTTACATAATACTTTGTATGTAAAATCCAGCAACCTTGTATTACATTTATAGACACAAACAAAAAACAATCTCGCACACACACTCACACACACACACACACACACACACACACACACACACACACACTCACCCGGAACCCTTCTTACGCACACGGAATACGTAATTCCATATCTATAACTATATGTGTATTTGTATTTGTGTGCCTGTTTTCAATTGTTTTTGAATATATCTAAGTAATTATTTGCGGAAAAAGATACATCCGTAAGTTAGAAAAATATCTTGAGCAAAAAATATGATATGGATTATGAAAAAATAAACCGTCT
>NC_068993.1:57733691-57734430 GCF_001194135.2 Octopus bimaculoides
ACACACTTCAAATTTATAGAAAGACATAAGACGAAGACAGGCGTATGAGCAACTAGCAGATGTATTAGTTTAACGCTTTGGAAAAATTGAAAAGTCTTTTACATTTCGTGCCCACTCTTTTCGTCAGAAAGTAATAAAAAGGAAAACAAGGGGAGAGATAAGGAGAATACACGGAGAGAGAAATGTTGTGTAGGGTTCAGATGTCCAACATGATATATATATATATATATATATATGTATATATATATTTATATTCTATATGCTTCTTTCAGTTTCCGTCAATCATATCCATTCACAAGACTTTGGTCAGTCCGATGCTAAAATAGAAAACACTTGCCAAAGTTGACGCGCAGTGGGACTGAACCCAATATCTTGTGGTTTAGAATGAAGCTTATTACCAGACAGCTGCATTTGCGCCTATCCACACAGCCACGCCATAAAATCCATAACAGCGGCGGCAACAACAATGACAACAATAGCCGGATCAGATTTTTCGAAAGTGTACAGCAATAATACACACACACAGACAGAAACACACATACTCATCATCATCATCATCATCATCATCATCATCATCATCATCATCATTATCATCATCATCCTCATCATCATCATCAAATTCAGCAAGCGCTAGTGTCAGGAACACCACAGCACCACAGCAACCACCATCACTACCAAAACTGCCACCACAATTGCCACAGCTCCTCCTCCCCTTCCTCCTCCCCTTCCTCCTCCCCTT
>NC_068993.1:57734514-57737543 GCF_001194135.2 Octopus bimaculoides
TGCTGCTGCTACTGCTGCTGTTGCTGCTGCTGCTATCGAGTGTGTACGAAGATCATCAGGCAGTTTAAGCTATCTCTTAATCTACTTCCACAGATGATCGACCTCCTCCTCCTGCAACTACTACTACTACTACTACTACTACTACTACTACTACTACTACTATTTCTACCAGGACAAAAACAACAATAACATCTAATAATAACAATAACAATACAATAACAAAAACAACATCGATAATAACAAAAACAAGAACAACAACAACAACAACGTCAGCAACAACAACAACAACGACAACAACAACAACAACAACAGCAATAATAATGATAATGATAATAATAATAATAATAATAATAATAATAATAATAATAATGATAATTGCAACTACGAAGAGAACATTAGTTACCAGGCATTGACAAAAAAAGCTGCATGGAGAACACAGTTACTTCCAATACCACCACCACCACCACCACCGCCGCCGTCGCCACGACAATGGCAACTACTACAACTACTACTACTACTACTACTACAACTACTACTACTACTACTACTACTACTACTACTACTACTACTACTACTACTACTACTACTATGGTGGATCCGAAGACTTTGACATTAAGAAAATGTGACCTTTCAGAAGTAAAGACATTCGTACATAACAGTAGAACAGCAAGATAGCAGCAGGTTTTGGGTTTTAGCAAAAAAACTTATAGAGAAACCTTTTGTCATTACTAGAAAGTCTTGTAGAAGTATGTCCAACACAACCGGAAACGGAACATACATTGACTGGTGGTGGAGCTGGTGTAGGTGAGGAGCAGGCGTGCAGGGTGAGTGGTGAGAGACATGTGCGTTGATCAGATGGGGAGAGTGAGGGAGGAATAAGTTGGGAGAGAATGGGAGGGGACTAGAGATGAGGAGAGAGTAATAGAGCGAATGAGAGGAAAATAGAGAAAATGAGTGAGGGACAGAGGATAAGATGGAAGAAGAGAGACGAAGAGGGATAGTTAGAGTGATTGAGAGGAGCATAGAGAGATTAAGAGATTGAGAGAGAAGAGATAAAGTAGATGCAGAAGGTAGCGGGGAATTTGAAAGGGGGAGCTGTAGCATTAGAAGACTGGGGGTGACGTACGTAAGTGAGAGAGATTGAGAGAACAGAGATACAGAAGAGGAGAAAGGAGGAATAGGAAGAGTGGAAATATAGAGGGGAAAAGTTTGGAGGTAATGTGAGTGAGAGAAAGATAGGAGAGTAAGAGAGAATTAGGGAGAAACGGGGTGGTGGGGAGAGGAAAGATAAATGTGAGACAATTGTAGTAGGCTTATGTATGTATGCCAATGTATGTATAAGTGTGTGTGTGTGTAGGGGGAGATTATGTATATATATATAGAGAGAGGGGATCGAGAAAATGTTAGGAAGCGTATAACCCTACATGTATCAATATGTATGTATGTATTATGTATGTATGTATGTATGTGCGGTTGTTTTTAGGCAGAGTGGAGCGAATGATGAAGTTCACTTCGTAGTCCCAAGATGCCGATTCAATACATGACACTTAAGTGACATCTTGCGCAAATGTTATTCTCTTCAGCCTCTGTTGATTCCGTAATTTGTGAGTTAAATTGTAAAGACGGAAACTGTAAAGAAGCTCACCCAATGAATTCTGCTTGAAATAAAATAAAAAAACACAGCATTGTCTGTGTTTCTATGTATGTCTATCACTCTATCACTCTCTCAAACGCATGCATTCTCACTCTCTAGCTTTGTCTCTCTCTTTCTCTCTATCTATCTCCCTCTTTCACATACAGTGACACACACACACACGTTTCCACGCAGCTTCTGCAAGTCAGTATACGTTCAAATCTCAGGCGTCTGTTGTAGAATGTAAAAAATATATATTTTATTAAAAGAAGATAAGCAAGTGGGAGATCGTGATTACATATATATCAACCAATGATGATAAAACGAATCGGTAGAGCATCTTACCTGTATTCTACAAACTAAATGCATGTGCCGTATGGCATCATATTTGGTATGAAGAATAATTGATAAACATTTTACCAAACATCTTTGAAAATCTTTTACATTCTTTTTAGTAAGTTGACTACGGCCACCGTCAAGGGTTTTCAGTCGAAGAAATCACTCCCTAGTATTATTCTTTCTAAGCCAAGTACTTATTCTTTCTGTCTCTTTTGCCGAAATATATCTAATGGGCTGGTCGATTCTGTGATTCTGTGAATTTCGTGTGATATCAGTCATATCGAAACTTACTGTGTTATGTCATTGAAAAATTGCCGTATTTACGCCATGTCATATATTCTTCATTTTATCATATTGTCTCCTTTTAGATGGTAAATTTTGATTTGAAAGATCGATTTTTAGATATTTTTTACAGTCTAAGCGAGCACGTCTGTGCCATTAAACTTATTCTTTATTATTATTATCATTCTTATTATTACTATTATTATTATTATTATTATTATTATTATTATTATTATAATTATTATTATTATTATTATTATTATTATTATTATTATTATTATTATTATTATAGTGGAGGCAGATGGGGGAGGTTGTAAGACATTCTTTACGATTGTATAACATAGTGTCGTTCGATGTAGTCTAACGTAGGAAAAAAATGGGGAAAAATAACAATAGATTTAGTACAATGTGCTCTGATAGATTTCACTTTGTTTAAAAAATATGGCAATTGTAAAATAATATCAATTGTTGAACTTTCTTATACATCACGCTCATAAATGTCATATCAGAATCTCGACATGTTGTATTTTTATGAATTTTCAAACAAATTAACGTCCCTGTCTCTACGGATATTAGCGACAATTGAATAATAGGTTTAGATGGAAGAAAGAGCTAAAATGCAGATATACAAGAATCATCGATCATAAGTGCATACGTACGAATGTATGAAATAACACACACATTTACATACACATGAATTCATATATACACATATATATATACATATATATATATATGTGTGTGTGTGTGTGTGTGTGTGTGTGTGTGTGTGTGT
>NC_068993.1:57737813-57738979 GCF_001194135.2 Octopus bimaculoides
TATATATATATTAATAAAGAAGTATTATTGCCGTTATTAATAGCATTAATGAGGTGATAATGAGGCTACCCGGTTGAATACACTAGTTGAATACACTAGTAAGTGCTGTATATCTCAATATCAATTGATTTCACGCTTTGCATGACAGACATACTCTCCGTGAAATCAATTGATATTGAAATATACATTACTTACTGATGTATTCAACGCAAAGGTAAGCCTATTTCTCATATGTTCATTGCATTGCTCGTGTGTACCTTTATTGTGAGTTTAGGGTGGTTTTTGGAGACTTGGCTCTGATTTTAGCAATTGGTATTATACACCCTACTGAATCTATCTATCTATCTATCTATCTATCTATCTATCTATCTATCTATCTATCTATCTATCTATCTATATCTATCTATCTATCTATCTATCCATCTATCTATCTATCTATCTATCTATCTATCTATCTATCTATCTATCTATCTATCTATCTATTATCTATATACACTCACGTGTATATAGAGGCATACACATAAATACAGACACACATACATCCTTTATTTATTTCAGACATGGGGCCATGTTGGGGAGCCGCATTGAAGAGTTTAAACATCGAACGTTGTAGTTATGTTTAAAAATTCTGGCTGCGTAATATTATATATATATATATATATATATGAGATAGAATCAACAATTAGGAGGAAAATACAGAGGCTGCAACCCGAGAAGCTATATCAAATGTGGTGTGAAAATATGTGTGTGAGTGAATGAGTGAGTAAGTGACTGAGTGAGCGATTGAGTGAGTGAGTGAGTGAGTGAATGAGTGAGTGAGCAAGTGAGTACAGATAGAAAGAGAAATTTTAAAACTTGCTACGGCATTATAAGCACGAGGTGAAGAGTTGAAATGAGTTCAGTATTATTGACTCATGGTGTAGAAGCCAATTCATGTAATGAAAATTTCTAATGAAATGTACGTTTCCCCGGATACGATGCAGATGTAATACGAAATCATGAAGATAATCTGTACACAACGTACAGAGACAGTCACACGCAGGTACACAATTTACCTACCCGTGTCAACTCTCCATACCTACCGCTCCCGCCCTCCCTATCTCTGTTTCTCTCTATATATATATGTGTGTGTATGTGCATGTGTATATATATATATATATATATAT
>NC_068993.1:57739464-57740602 GCF_001194135.2 Octopus bimaculoides
ATGTATATATATTTATCGATCTATAAATCTCTCTATCAATCTGTCTGTCTATCTGCCTGTCTATATATCTATCTATGTATGCAGAGAGAGAAAGAAAGAGAAAGACCGAGAGATACGGGTGCGTTAGAGCTACAAATCTATGAAAGAAATTCACCCATACAGAAAATAGAAGAACAGATAATACACAAGACAAAAAAACACATGATATAATAATTGTAACAATGGAAGTTAGCGAGAAAGTGAGAAGTGAGGGAGGAAGGGAGATTCTATCAGAAAAAAAAAATCGGAGAAAGAAAGATGGTGATCGAATAGATAATGGAGGAAGTGAGAGATTACAGGAGAAGGAAAGAAATAGGAAATAAAGTTGTCCACCATTTTGAGAGTACGAGCGTTAAGACCGAAGATAAGAAGCAGACATTTTACTTTCATCCTTATTTCGTTGTCTTTATTTTAATAAGAAATAAGCCGTCAATAGTTATTTAAAAAGAATCATGAAAACAGTTCGTTAAAATGTTCTTATACCAATGATAGTGAGGGAGATGCTGCAGGTGTTTGTGTCGGCTTTGGCGCCGGTGTTGTTGGTAGTGTTGGCGTTAAGTATTCCGACATCGGTGCACTGACGAATGTAAAATAAATAGGAGCCGGGTTCAAGAAGTGTTTCTAACTCCTTTTGATGTTCTCGTAGGGAATTATTTCAATAAAGCTTTACTACTAAACTAATGCTTCCTCTTTTTCTTTCATCTGAAACGAAATACACAGACATACGTATACAGCAGGCACATACTTAAGTATAAACCCACATATAAACCCACAAGCGCTGACACTCACCTACACTTACGCAAACACAATTACCTACACACGTAACTACGCAAACACACACACATATTACACATATAAATATGTATAATCATATATATATATATATATATGTGTGTGTGTGTGTGTGTGTGTATATATATATATGCATTTATGTATACACACACACACACTCACACACACACACATATATATATATATATATATATATATATATACATTTATATGTCTATGAATATGTATATGTAGATGTATATATTCATATAGAAGCATATATATGTGTGCATATATATGTATATGCATATATATATATATATGGATA
>NC_068993.1:57741069-57742693 GCF_001194135.2 Octopus bimaculoides
ATATATATATATATATATATATGTTAATATATATATACATACATATACATATATATACATATGCATCCAGACATACATATATGTGTTCGGCTGTGTATGCATGCGTCTATTGACTTATACGCGAAAACAATATAATCATATTAGAATTCGAGAATGTAGTGTGCGTTTATAACTTTGGGTGTTAGTATCGTAGTGCGCGCGCACGTGTATACCTATGTTATTTATTTCTTATTTCTTTCTTGTGTATAAGTACAAACACAACTGTAATATACATACATATGAAGAGAACATAGCTCCATTTTGAACCCGATTAGACACACACGTGCACACACACATGCGCAAGCAAAACACACACGCACGCACACAGGGACACAAACATACATAATACATACATAATATATATATATATATATATATATATATATATATATATATATGTGTGTGTGTGTGTGTATGTGTGTGTATATTACAAAACGTTCATGTCTGATAAACTGACAAATAAAGTAAGAGAAAAGATTATGGCGTATATCATATTGGTTTGGAAAACAAAGTACTTTATTAGCACCTGTCTTTCTCTGTCGAGAGTGCGCAAGACTAATAGATATAGATATACCGAATATAAAGAGTATTAATTCTTCCCTGCAGTGGTTCAGCAGACTCTCTGGCGTGGCACTGAAGCGAAGATTTATTGTTAGCTGGGTTTTTAAGGCTTCTTCCAAAACATACTGGAATTACATATATAAAAGTAAAGTAGGTTATTTAGTAGTGTGTCAGCCTAATTTATAACTACTTTATAAGCAGTAAGTCTTCTTTATTGGTTCGTGAATTGAGCCTTGTACGTCTTTTTCTGAGCACCAGTCTGCAAGTCGTAAAACGGTCCGTCAGAAGACGCCTATTCTCTGTTATTTTCATATCGATAGTCGAAGAAAATATGTTTAAATTCTTATCTAACTTACAGTGAAGCATTGTGAGATTTAACGTATTTTTCCACATCATATTTATGCTCCTTTTTGCATAAAATAGACATCGATCAATCAATGATGTATCACCCGCTCAAAACACATATCTTCTAATTACTCAATCCACTAATGAAGCTAGGCTAAGTTATGCCTGGTTAATAGGAGCTAATGTACGCTATTTGTTGGGGAAGAAAGCTCGATACGTCTTCTCAGACCTGAGATTTAGTCAACAATATGCGAAAAATATGATGACCTCCGTAGTTTTTGCACATCAAAAGTACAAAAAGAATGTGAAAATTGTAGGCAACATTCCATTGGTATACAATATGCAAATCATTAAAGATGTGTCTGTATATAGAGACACATGTGTATAATACCGTTTATGTTTTATATTTTTCACTCATTGGTATACGGTCATGCTAGGGCAGGGCCTTCACGAGATTTATTCGAACGAATCGACAACAGTATTTACTTATTAAAGCATGTTATATATTTTATCGGTCTCACATGGTAAACCGCTACCTTACGGAAAATGAAACCAACCAACATCGGTTGTTTATTGGGTGGAAAGACGAATATAAGCACACATACACGCCCCCATATATATATATATATATATACATACACAGACACAAAGAGACAAAGACACACACGTATATATATAT
>NC_068993.1:57742703-57747445 GCF_001194135.2 Octopus bimaculoides
AATATTTGAGAGGCCCGAGGCTATAGTAGAAGACAAGGTGCCACACAAAGGAATTAAATTGAGAAGACATCTACGCCTCTTATAAGACAGTAACGCCTCTTATAAGACAGCTACGCCTCTCTGTATATGCGTCTGTGTTTGTGTGTTTTTGTGTAAATACAAACATACACAGGCATAAATTATGTTGTAAAAGTATTACTAAATTAAACTGCTGGCGTCGCTGGTGTCGTAGTCTCCATTGATTTTACAATAAATTTTACAATAAATTTAACTCTGCTCTCAGTATTATAACCACCATTAGTAAATTGCTTCGTTGTTATTTTGTAACTTCCTTGAAATAATAAGCTAAGTATAACACAGACGCACTCACTCAGTCGGACAGGGCGACACACGTGTATATATATCATATAAATGTACGGAGAGACTGAGGTGGTGAGAAGGGAAAGAGGAAATTCACTCTTTAATCTAACTAGCTATTGTTGTGTGCAAGATAGAGCTAAAATATAGCAAACTAAAATAGAAGACAATCGTTTAGTATATGTTATGGCCTAACATATCAAGTTGTCTATTTGGAGAAATTCTTAAATAGTATTTCCGAACTTCAATAAATAGAAATTTGATTACATGCAGTTGCAGTTAACTAAACCTATCCATAAATATATCAGATTTTTAAATAAATGTTTATATATTGTTCTTGTTTAGCCACGGGTCAGCTACGATCGTAAAGATTTATTAACAATAGTGTTTGAACGGTGAGCAGTCCATGCGATTTTTCTCGTTTTTGTCAGACATGTTGAATCGAGGCTTCTAGTATCCCGTAATGCATTGCTTTATCCTTATATGGCAAGTTGTGGATTGAAGGAAATGTATCTGCTATTTTTAGCATGTCATGCAGTCACTTAAAAGTTCCGTCATTGCTTTGAAACGTCCATCGGGTGTATGTACGTACATTTTAGATTGTGTCAATTGCCATTTACCAACGCAATAGACACGTGAAATCCAAACAAAAGTACGAGAAAAGTTTAATAATAATAATCTTTTCTACAGGCGCATGAGTGACTGTGTGGTAAGTAGCTTGCTTACCAACCACATAGTTCCGGGTTCAGTCCCACTGCATGGCACCTTGGGCAAGTGTCTCCTAATATAACCTCGGGCCAACCAAAGCCTTGTGAGTGGATTTGGTAGACGGAAACTGAAAGAAGCCCGTTATATATATGTATATGTATATATATGTATATGGGTGTGTGTGTCTGTGTTTGTCCCTCCAACATCGCTTGAAAACCAATGCCGGATGTTTTTTACGTCCCCGTAACTTAGCGGTTCGGCAAAAAAGACCGATAGAATAAGTACTAGGCTCACAAAGAATAAGTCCTGGGGGTCGATTTGCTCGACTGAAATCGGTGCTCTAGCATGGCCACAGTCAAATGACTGAAATAAGTAAAAGAGTAAAAGAGTATAGTTACAACGTCTGAAATTTGGGCAGAGGGGGTTAATTGGTTTCATCGACTGCAATACTAAACTGGTGCTCAATTTATCAACACCAAATGGATAAAAAAGAAAATCGACCGCAACGGAATATGAACTCTGAGAGTAAAGACGGACGAAATATCACGAAGCACTTTATCCGGCGTAATTTAGAATACGATAATAGAATATGAACTAGTCATGATTGTCTACTTTTTAACTACTAAGATTGCATTGGCTAATAAATTCTCTTCTTGTTTAAAAACACAAAGGTGAATGTATGGTATAAGAAAATATGGTTGCTATTTCTAGCATATTACAGGATTAAATGGTGGATTCATAGATTCCGTAGAGGGAAAGACAGTATCGTTTGTTTATATTAAAATTACAATTGATAAATCATTATTTATTCATAATATCCATCTTTTGATTATGGTCTGTAGACCGAAGCAAATTTTGATATTTTCCTGTCTCTGACATTAGTGAAGTAGATTGAAACGTGTAAATCTGGGATATAGGAAAAAAGAAACTGCTATACGTGTAATCATTGATCGTTTATCTGCTATTAAACAACAGATTGGTTGTTTCAGTCGCTGATAGTTTGTTGCCAGCCCACTGTTTTTCCTGTGTGTATGACATTAGCGGAATTAATTGTAACGTTTAATTCTGGAGTATGGTTAAAAACAGACTGATGTGGGTGGAAATGTTGCACGTCCATCAATTATTAAACAAAATATGCAGGTTTCTATTGCTGGTCACTTGAGTTTAATGCTAGCACGATGAAAGGAAATTGTAAAAGTTCAAATTGTAGTGTATAGCTGTATGATGTTTAATCATCATTTCTTCTGTAGGCACAAGGCCTGAAATTTGGGTGGGACGAGATAAGACGACTACATCGACCCCAGTGCGTAACTGGTTCTTAATTTATCGATCAGGAAAAGATGAAAGGTAAAGTCGACCTCGAAGGAATTTACTTTCAGAACGTAAAGACAAGCGAAATACTCCTAAGCATTTCGCCCGGCGTGCTAACGTTTGCTATTTCTTTATTGCCCACAAGGGGCTAAACATAGAGGGAACAAACAAGGACAGACAAAGGGATTAAGTCGATTACATCGACTCTAGTTACACACTGGTACTTAATTTATCAACCCCGAAAGGATGAAAGGCAAAGTCGACCTCGGCGGAATTTGAACTCAGAACATAAGGCAGATGAAATACTGCTAAGCATTTCGCCTGGAGGGCTAACGTTTCTGCCAGATCGCTGCCTTATGTATCATATTTAATAATGGTTATATAGAAACTGTGTCCACGTAAATGTATTGTCAAAGTGGTTCCATTCCTTGATATGCAGCATGCTCTAACGGATACAGTTCCTGATAAATGTTGTAGTGGCTCGTCGTTACGTAGGCATGACTTGGATATTTTGAGAATACCTGAGTTGAATACAACCAATGGATGCCACAAACAACGTTGCAGAGAGAGGACGAGGGAGAGAGGGGAAAGAAGACGAACGGCACGTATCTCTATATATGTCTATCAGTTTATCTGTCAATCTATCTATCTATTTATCTATCTATCTGTCTATGTATGTATCTATATGTCTGTCTGTCTATCCATCTCCCTATATATAATCACTATACATTTTTTTCTCTCTGTTTATTTGCGTTCTCTCGCGGTTCTTCTCCTCTCACAATCTCCTCTGCCGAAGAGCGTAGACTCGAAACGTCAAAGACATTTCCATTCTTCTCAGGCGTTAAACTAATACACCTGCTTGTTCATTCTTCACCTGTCTTCGTCTTATTGCGGGTTTCCACAGAGATTTTTATCTACCATATGCACTCACAAGGCATTGGTTGATGCTACAATAAAAGACACTTACCCAAAGTGCCGCGCGGTGCGGACCAAATCCCATGTGACTGCAAGTTGAATTTCTTAACAAGAAAACCATATCTGTACCTATACATCTCATTATGGAAATGTCTAAAGAAAGTAACGACCAACATAATGAAATTATATTGTACCATATTTTCGCTCCCTCATATTATAATAATTTAGTGGTTTTGTAGTCCCCAAAATTGTTATGAAAATGTGTTTATTAAATAAGTATAGTACTTGGTTTAAATATTTTATTTCTATATAAATACAACATTCTTTTGAACACACATCGGCCGCTTGGTATTTGCCTCCCGCTTCTGATCTTACAACGACCCCGAGGTGGCGCTACTTCTTTAGATTTTAATCTAACGATTTCACTGAAATTTGACTGCTGTTTCTTCAGGTCGAGCGATCATATAGATTTGTGTTGGTTATTTTATGATATATAAACTGTGATTGAACGTTAAATATGAGTCTATATTTCACAAGCAAAGGTTATTGGTGTTGTATGAAATTATTGTGTACGTGAGTGATGTGTGGGCATATATGTGTAGAAAGAAGCGAGAATGGTGAGGAAAAGAAGCGAAAAGAGAGAGAGGGGGGCAGAAACAGAGAGTGAGAATGAGGGGTTTTATGCGTGTGATAGAGGAATGAGCGCGAGAGGGTTAGATAGTAGATTGAACAAAGGAACTTTGAGGAATTGACAGATCATCAAATAAAAGAATGAGCATTCAATATTTATTTGAAGTTAGGAAGCAGATGGAAAAATATCAGCAGTCAAGAACCACAGACAAAGTGGCAACCACACACACACACACACACACACACACACACACACAAACACACACGAGACGAAAACGCAGCTAATCATAACCACATGCAGATATGCAGGTCAATTTGGGCACACCCACAAACGAGCATAATAGACATATACGTAGGTATGTGTATGTGTGTGTTAATGTGTGTGTGTGTGTGCATGCGTATGACTATATAAATGCATATTGATGTACACATGGTTACATGGTTAAGAAGCATAGTTCGCGACCACGCAGATCTGGTTTCGATCAAACTGCGTGCAAACCCCTCATATGTATGTATATGCCTATGTGTGCGTATATCTATCTTATATCTATCGTGTGTATATATATATATATATGCAGGTGTCCTTGGGGTCTTTTTTCCCCCTCAACTGTTTAGTAAACACTTTTAGTTTGTTTACGACTCTATAAAAAAAAACGGCTAATCAAAAGAATCCGATAACATCAGTGCTAGACTCTAAAAGTAGGCACGAGTATTGATTTGTTCGATAAAACTCTTCAAGGCGATGCCCTAGCATGACCGCAGTCCAATGAGTGAAAGACGTGAAAGATGCAAAGATAGATAAAAGCTATATGTGTGTGTAT
>NC_068993.1:57748115-57748760 GCF_001194135.2 Octopus bimaculoides
TATATATATATATATATATATATATATATATATATATATATATATCATAACATAACATATATCATTTGACGCTATATTTATGCCCTTATAAATATGCTTGCTTGTGTAAATATGTAGAAATTAACGACTGATTATATCTATTGGATAAGAGCATACGTATGCCTGAGTAATGCTTTTCATAGAATAGAATGTTCCAATATTGTGACTGGTTTTATTCTTATTTAGTAGAGCTCATCAGTAACAAAATATTCACTTTCATTCAGTCCTTGAATAAATTGCATATCTAGTAATTACTGTTACAGATTTCACTAAGCCAGAAAATCCGATTTGAATAAATGGGGCATTAGTAGCAGCTAAATCAATTAAGTACAGTTGCCTTATGACATGGTAAGTTCCTGAATAGATGTGGTTATATGTGTATCTCTTTCAATACATAATTCATGTGGACATGCAATTTCTGGTGGACTGCCTCATATACGAGTCAACACTTTCACAATCAAGCTCCCATTTTCTGTCCACGAATCCATTGTATATATTTGTTTGCTATCTTAGTATAACTGCATACACAACCGGCCACAGCTTGTATTACTACGAGAGATGTAATCTATATTATATATATATATATATATATATATATATATATAT
>NC_068993.1:57748937-57750070 GCF_001194135.2 Octopus bimaculoides
CAACAGACGAGGACAGGTGGTGTAAATAACAAAAGTATATATTAGTATGACGCTCGGGAATACGGAAAGTCTTTGACGTTTCGAGCTACGCTCTTCAACAGAAAGAATACGGAGACAAGGAGAAAAACACGGAGAAAAAAAATTGAATAATGTTCAGTCAACGGTCAATCATAATGTGTGTGTGTGTGTGTGTGTGTGTGTGAGTGTGTGTGTACTGACCAAAGCTATAATTAGTACGAGCTTTATATATCTACATTCACATATGTCTGTATGAGTGTTGTATGCATTTATGTATCTAGAGAAGCAATGAGAATTTAAAAAATGACAATAGAGGAGGAAGAGGTTCTGATGAATAATCTATATACGCACACATACATACTTACTTGTACATGAGTATGTATATATGTAAATAGGTATGCGAGATAAATCAATAGATTGTAACAAATAACGTTTGAAATCCATACAATTGGTGTTTATAAAGATATATAACAACACACAGCCGCGCATACAAATAGGTAAGTACACACGTCCATGTGTTCCTGAGACACATGCCTCTGTGTGTGTGTGTGTGTGTGTGTGTAGTACATTGGCATGGCGCACACGCACTTATCCTGTTAACACGAAACATGCAAAACGCTCGCACACGCGAACATGCTAGCCGATTACTGTACAGACACAGGCTTCAGAAACTGACTGGTTATTCTTCCTCATCGTTGATACATGATCTAGTAACATAAATATGATGTTATTTCAATATAAAATATGTCTTCATAATTTACACTGCAGAATGTTTCCTATACATTCAATTTCGCTGTGCGTACTGGCAACTCTTTGGATATACACCTACATAGACATATACATGCTTACGAACGCTGACGCACGCGCACAATTATTGCTTTCAATGTATAATGCTGTATACACCTCACTAGGCATCGTTTCTCTTAGTTTCATATATGCCTCTATAGTTACATACACATGTGCGAATGTCATAAATTACGAATTGATATAAATTATTATGGCTTTAAGCATGATGCACATGTAATATACGCTATATACATGTGTGTGGAGGTGTGTGTGTGCGTGTGTGTGCATGTGTGTACGCAGCTGCTCTTATAAGTTTTTATATGTATACT
>NC_068993.1:57751537-57752414 GCF_001194135.2 Octopus bimaculoides
TATATATATATATATATATATGCATACCTCAAGATCATCGACTCTCCCATCATCAGACAACGTATGGTGTTTCTGAAAATTCTTGGCGCTCAGTCACACAGATGATTTGTTTATAGAGATCAAATGTTTGTATTCACATATCGAAATGATCGCAGAGCAACGTGAAATGAAGTGCTTTGCTCAACAACACAACACAACGCCCGGCATGAGAATGGAACCCACGATCTCGCAATCGTGAGTGAAACATACTAACCACAAAATCATACGCCTATGTGTGTTTGTGTGTGTGTGTGAGTGTGTGTGTATGCGCAACTGAATCCGAGAAATACATGTATGTATGTATGTATCTTTGTATTTATGTATGTGGTCTCGACAGAATTAGAATCCCGATAAAGAAAAATCATGCAATACCAATATATCGTATAAGAAACTTCCAACATCAAACCGCAAAAGCAAAGAGCCCTAAAAATGTTTATTCTTAAGAGAAATTAAATTGCAAATAAGAACAAGCTGAAAGACAGCAGCGGAAGGTACAAATGACACACGATCGACAAGCACTTTCAACGCAAGCATTAATCATCAGCTGCCTGGCGTTTATCATCATACTTTTGACAACATAGAAGTACCATAAAATCCTGAGGTGTCAACAGCATTACAGTCTTAAACGTTGGCTGATACCGAAGTACGACTGAAATTTTAGCGTAATGCATATACAGATATACCTACAAACATACATACATACAACACGCACATATACATACGCACAAATACAAACGTATGTGCATAGATATCTGTAAAAATATATGTATGTACATATGTATAAATAGGTATATATATATATATATATATATATATATATATATATATATATATATAT
>NC_068993.1:57753291-57754069 GCF_001194135.2 Octopus bimaculoides
TATATATATATATATATATATATATATATATTTACATGCAGTCATATATGTCTGTGTTGCGCATATATGCCATGTCTCATATTTTATAAATTCTCTCTCTCTCTGTCTCTCTCTCTCTCTCTCTCTCTCTCTCTCTCAGTCTGTCTGTCTGTCTAACTATCTATCCACCGCATTTACTCTTCCATAACTGTCTCAATCACTATTTACCTAGACCGCTGCAAATGCAATTCCTTCTAGCATTCTTTAATACATAATCACACGCGCGCGTTGACCCCTGCACACCCCTACACACATCTACAGAGAGAAGCATGTACACATGTACATCACTCTCCCTGCTCCCTCTCTATCTCTCTCTCTCTCTCTGACTTTGTATGTGTATATACGCCTACAGAAGTTCTACATACTCAAAGTAACTGTATTTCTCTATTCATTCACATATGCGTTTAGTTGAACTCATACTCAGGTATACAAATACGTGTATGTATATATATAATGCCAGCCAGCCAGCCAGCCAGAGAGGCAAGGTGACAGATCAATTGATAAATAGGCAGACAGTCCGACAGGTATTCGAAGAAACTGGGAAAAAGTCGGATTAACTGAATATCAAACGAATACATAGACTTCTTAATACAGAAATATGCAAATATGTACAGTTGTACACTAGCACAAATGCATAGGCACGCAAGCTAACACACACATACACACGCACTTATATATATATGTGTGTGTGTGTATATATATATATATATATTTATATATATATATATATATATATATA
>NC_068993.1:57754670-57758249 GCF_001194135.2 Octopus bimaculoides
ATATATACATATATATATATATATATATATATATGTATATATATATATCTGTGTGTGTGTGTGTTTGTGTGTGTGTGTGTGTGTGTGTGTGTGTGTATAGATTAAGGTATAAACAGCTTCTGACGTGCAGATCGTCCACCCAATCGAAAAGAAATTGAGGTATGCTCACAGACACACTCTCACAAATTGTCATACACACCATATTCAACGTATATAGATATAACCACATATATACACATGCATGTTTACTCACATACATTGGCTATAAATCTTTCAACACCATTCATTAATTCTATTTACTTTCTCTAAATTTATCTTTATATAGCCTTCCTACATTTATTTCTCCAAATATCTGTATATACCATCTAATTATCTCTCTCTCTCTCACCCTCCCTCTCTCTCTGTCATGCCATCTCTCTCACTCTCCGTCTATCTATCTATCTATCTATCGATCTATCTATCTATCTATCTATCTATCTATCTATGTTTCTAACTCTATCTATCCATCTATCTGCCCATATTTCTATCGACTTCTCTGTTAATCTCTATACTTATCTATCTGTGTGTCTCTGTTTAACTGCCTCTGTATTCAACCATTTACGAATCTACCTATTTATCTATCTATGTACCTATCCGTATGTATATATTCATATATATATGTGTGTGTGTGTGCGTGTGTGTGTATATATATAAACACACATACGCATACACGTGCTGACTCCTATTCTGTACCGTGTGTGATTAAATCACAAATCGTAATTTAAAATCGATAATGTAATTGTCTGTCGTAGTAAATTTCAGGAACTTCACTTTATTAGTGAATGGTTTAATAAAAGAGCAACGTAGGTATTCTTTGAAGATATGGCATTTCCTTTTCGATTTTCCTGACTGTCATCTTCAGAGAAATTCTTTGAAATTATTGATATATGGAACGTAAACATATTTTCGATAATAGCATGAGAACTAAAAGACCATTGGCTTCATAGCTATGTTTCAATTCACAACCATTTCAGTTGTATGTGTGTATCGACCCCCACCGAAATGTGGAAGGACACCTTGGATAATGTAGTCTTTGATAATGTTAGTCTGCATGAAAAATGAGACGGTCAAGGCTGGAAATCGTTTGGACAAAGGCGACATGCTGACATGCTGACCTATGGGTAAATAGCAGCTGAATCCGGAACGAACATGGAATAAATTGTGAGGAAATTAAATGTAAGTTTCTGAAGAACCAACTGAACAGTTAAATTGTAACTTTCTACTTTGAATTTCAATACAAAGGGAAACATCTTTGTGACTCAAACATCTTTAGTGCAATGACACTTAGATTTACAAAGAAACTGCAACATTCACTGTCATTTACAAAAACTGCTGCTTAATTCATCATACCTTTACAGAAACCATCAATCTCTTGATGTTCTTCACTTTCAGTGTTATTTCAACAAAGAAAATATTCCATGATTCAAACAACACCACTACAACAATATCAACATAGAAGAAGAAAATACACTCACAGCTATTCATGGGAATGACTGGTTAATTCATCATATCTATATCGACATCATCGATCTGTTGATGTCCCTCACATGTCTTTGCTACTGAATTCAAACTCAACAAGCATTTCTCTGCTTCTCTCTGCTATGACACATTTCTATATTTATTTTTCTTTTCTTGTTATGTTTATGAAAGCCGTTCAAGATCCTAACGCGTACTTTTTTAAAAGCCAGCATCAACTGACCACATTATTTCCGCCCAAGTATTGTGAATGTTATGTCAAAGGTGACGTCAACATTCCATTGGTTCTACATTAGTGTTTAACAAACACTACCAAGGGACTGAGTAACTATAGCGAATATGACTCGTGGTTGTTTGGTGACCTTCACGGACTTCATTGATATTCAGTTTGAAGTTTTGTATGTTAATGTGGGAACAAAGGAAATTTCAATCCATTGTAGGCACAGGCGTGGCTCTGTCGTAAGAAGCTTGCTTCCCAACCACATGGTTCCGGGTTCAGTCCCATTGCGTGGCACTTAGATTAAAAGTCTTCTATTATAGCCTCGGGCTTGTATGGATTTGGGAGACGGAAACCGAAAGAAGCCCATTGTATGTGTGTGTGTGTGTGTGTGTGTGTGTGTGTGTGTGTATGTGTGTCTGTGTGTGTACGTGTGTGCGTGCGTGCGTTTGTGTCTGTGTTTGTCGCCCACAACCACTGGACAACCATTGCCGTAACTTAAAAGTTCGGCAAAAGATATCGATAGAATAAATACCAGACTTGAGAAAAACGTACTGAGGTCGATTCATGGCTGCAGTCTAATGACGCACATGTAAATGATAAAAGATAAAAGTTGTGGTTCTAAACCGTAATGACTGCGAGGAAAGCTGAGTATAGAAAGGAAGTGATGAACCACAACACACTGAGAGGGAAGGGTAGAGCTAATATGTTTGTGTAGAACATCGATAGGCATATATCAAGCTAGATCAGAGCTTTATTGCCACAAAGGGATAAACTTAGAGAGGACAAACAAGCATAGATAAAGTGATTAAGTCGATTACATCGGCCCCAGTGCGTAATTGGTACTTAATTAATCTACGCCGAAAGGATTTATGCAAAGTCGACCTCGGCGGAATCTGAACGTAAAGACAGACGGAAAAAATATTTATTTATTTGTTGCCCACAGGGGGCTAAATATACAGGGGATAAACAAGGACAGACAAAGGGATTAAATCCATTACATCGACCCCAGTGCGTAACTACTACTTATTCAATCGACCCCGAAAGTATGCAAGGCAAAGTCAGCCTCGGCGGAATTTCAGGTGCGAGAAATATTGCTAATACAATGAACGAGTCAATCTTATCGTAACTTGAACCAAACATATTAGTGAATTTACAAAGCTTATAGTTCTATGTAACTTTAATTTAGCTTTCGCATATCGGAACATTTACACGATTCCCGTATGTAGGCGTCTATCCACAGCGCTATGTTTATTTAAAATACCCAGGAAAATTTGATTTCTAAAAACTGTAGTGATGCTAACACATTTCAACATATTTATTTTTCTGTGCAAACATCCTCTTCGTATTTGAATAGAATGTTAAGCAAGATACTTATAACTACATTGCTATAATACTCGAAATGTTCTCTGCCTAGACAATAATCTGCCTTTACATGCATACAAACGTTTACATAAAAATATGTGTATATATATGTATATATATATCTATATTTTATTTATTTATTTATGTGTTTCAGCCAAGTGGCTGCGGTCATGCTGGTGCACCACCGTGATTTTCACGTTCCTTGCATGGCTCTTCTCCCCCACCTGACATGGTCCAATCAAGAGTTTTGATGGCACATCTAGTGTATAAGAGAATTTGACATAGCTGCCCTAAACTACGTCTCATTACGAGCCATTGGTTCGTCTGGTATCGTGGAGAGGAAAGTGTCAAGTTTTGTCTTGAAGACCTCCGCATCCATATCTTGCATGTCTCTCAAATTTTTGGCCAGGGCATTGAAGAGCTGAGGTCCTCTGTGTGTGTATATGTTCGTTTGTGTGTGTGTGTATATTCATATATATATA
>NC_068993.1:57758702-57759882 GCF_001194135.2 Octopus bimaculoides
GTATGTATGAATGTATATATATATTCACTAGTGAGCAGACAAGTGGAGGGATAAGGCACTCAGCAGATTTAGTAGATGTTACATATATTATTCAAAACTGTTAGACTAGGCTCAATGGGTCTTCAAGATTCACGGGCTTCTGACAGAAATCTCATTCAGGTTTAGATTACAGAATGTCTCTCTGTTTCTGTGTCTTTCTTTCTCTCTGTGTGTGTGTGTGTGTGTGTGTGTGTGTGTGTATACATACATACATACATACATACATACATACATACATACATATAGTAGGAGAGGTCGGAAGGTGACAGGGGTGAGCGAAGTATAGTGTCAGAGAGAAACAGGATATGCTAAGCTAAGAGGAGTTAAGAGAGGTTAGTATAGGTTAAGGCACTTGTGATATGACAGAAATGAACAGGTAGGAGAAAATGACAATTGAGAAATTATCAATTAGCAATTGATAAACGAAAAACAAAAGATGAAAAAATGAAGAATGAAAATAACGAAATAAATAAATAAAATGAAAAATGCAAAAAATTTAAAATGCTGAGGCAGTGTGAAGGAGTGAGATTTTAATAGTCTACATGATTATATTAACAATGAGGAGACACTCGGAAATCCGCGTTTTAAATTCCAGAACATTCCATGACGGAGTTAACAAACCTTGCGCATATGAAAGAGAATTTCAACAAACCACCAACCGCAAAAGTTCGCTTCGACAACAAGATTGGTAAGTTGAGAATACACAAGAACATTACATTAAATATTAACTATGTTTTGGCTAATTTGCTACATTTCATTTGATTTGTGAATCTCTGTGATATTCTGTTCATACACGGCTTGGAAACATTTTAATTCGACTTCAATTCAGTGAAGGGACAAATACACAAGTAACGACTTGATGTGACATAGATCTAGAAACATATCTGCAGACAATGGTAAAGAACGCTTTCTGTTTATTTAATATAGCCAACTTCATTTCAGCTGGATATTAATATTCACGGTGTTCTAGTAAAAACTAATTAATATTATTCCACAAGAGGAAGAAAATCGGTAAATAACTACGCTATTCTGAAACAAGAAACGAAAAGAATAAAATGAAATGACATAGCGATTGACATCAGTATCTGTGTGTGTGTGTGTGTGTGTGTGTGTGTGTGTGTGTGTGTGTGTGTGTGTGTGT
>NC_068993.1:57760216-57760679 GCF_001194135.2 Octopus bimaculoides
GTTAAGGCCATGTTATATAAATAACAATCGCGTGCTGATGTAAGTGTTCACGCAACTATATGCACGATAACTATGCCGAGAGTGAAGTATTTGTAAATTCTGATAATGCATCACGTAAGTGTATATATAAACAGGTTGCCTAATTAGATAGATATAACGGAGAAGTGTGCTTGCTTGTATGGTAGGGATAGTAAGTGGTGTACGTTCCATCCGTGTATGTTGGTACATATATGTGGGTTCGTGTGTGTCTATTTATATATGTATATAAGGATCAAATATTCAGGAGTCAATATTTATATAGGTGTTATATTTCCATACGTTCTCCAGAGTATTGTTGATTCTGTTGTTAATTTCCACGTTAACTTTTGGTGGTTTGAACGAGGGTTTCGACTCCTATCTCTAGCAGGCAGGGGCATTCGTGTGCCCTTATGATATATATATATATATATATATATATATATAT
>NC_068993.1:57761458-57762549 GCF_001194135.2 Octopus bimaculoides
ATATATATATATATATACATATGTATATACATACATATATTTATATATGTATGTAGGTAGGTAGATACACACACACAAACTAAATATTCGGTTATATATAAATGTTCAGTTAAACCAGCGTTGAACAGTGGTCTAACTCTGCAGGACTTCGAAGTCACTCTTACCTACTACAAGGTTCCGGGTTTAATACCACTACGTGTCACGTTGGGCAACTATCTTCTATAGTCATTTATATGCATATGTGCGTGTGTGTATTTTAGACCCTACCTCTTCTTTTCAATTTCTGATGGCTTCTTTATGTACTCATACATTCTTTTCTACTCTAGGTACAAAGCCCTATATCTTGGGGCCAGTCGATTAGATCGAACCCGGAACGCAACTCGTACTTATGTTATTGACGCCTAAAGAATGAAAGGCAAAGTCGACCTCAGCGGAATTTGAACCTACAACGTAAAGACAATCGAAATACTGCTAAGCAATTCACCTGGCGTGCTAACGTTTCTGCCAGTTCGCCGCCTTAAAGTCCTCATAAATTTAACGGGTCGGCAAAAGGGACCAGTAGAATGAGAACATGTTATAAAGGAATATATACAGTGCTTGATTTGTTCAACTACAAACTTCAAGGCGGTGCCCAAGTTTGGCAACGTTCCAGTGACTGAGACAAGTAAAAGATAAAATGATAAAAGATAAAGGATGTCTACATGAGTTCCTTTACTATTGTCGCAACGCTTAAGTTACTCCTTTTGCCTCGTTCCAACCCCAATCTCGGACACCCCGAGAAGGGTCATCAGGGTTGCCCTCACTTCTCTGACTAAGCCATAAAAAAAGTTTCGTGAGACAGATTTTAATTATAAAGTAATATGTTTTTCATGCATTATCTCTGCTAGTTTTAATCGAAAGTTTTAATGTTATAAATTCGAAGGTGAACGTACTAAGCAGAACACTAGAGTGAAAATGAAGGAAAAAAAAATTAATGACATTTAGAATGCGCTGCAGGAAATTAGACAGTGAAGATGGAAAACAAGATTACTACAATTACTGTTATGCGAAATTAGCAGTATATATATATATATATATATATATATATATAT
>NC_068993.1:57762895-57765273 GCF_001194135.2 Octopus bimaculoides
ATATATATATATATATATTTATATATATATATGTATGTATATACATACATATACATATATATTCACAAATACATGGACAGAAACACTTGTTTTGTAACTAAATTTAAACATATATGTATAGTATGTACGGACACACATGCACACGCACACACAATCATGTATATGCATATACATACATTTACATATATGGATATATATACATACACAAACATATATATATGCATGTATGTATGTATTCACCACTGACATTAGTTAATACCAAACTAAACGTAGCAATTAATTAAATACTTGACCGATACTAATTTTATCGAATCCGTGATGGTATGAAACGCGATGTCTACCTCAACGACATTTGAACACAGATATATCAGTAGACTGACGTTATGAAACCAACAGGCATTTTCTCCAACAATCTGGATATTGCGTTATTTAACACTTCTGCTAACGCTTCCATGCTAGCAACTCCCTAACCCTTCCATTCTCGGGAGGGGGTTAGGGAGTTGTACTGACGATCGCAAATTCGCAGTTACGATTGCAGGACTATTCAGGTAGAATATTGTGACTTCGGTCAGTTATACGCTCTGAAAAACGAATATCCCTCTCTGCGAGTACTAAGACTACAGACGGTCATATCCAGGGTTTGATGATGATGATGACGACGACGACAGAGCTGATGATGATGATGATGATGATTATGATGCTGGTGGTGGTGGTGCTGCTGCTGATGATATTGTTAACTTGCCTCTTCCTGTTTATGATTTAATCAATTTGGATAGATGAAGGGAAAGATGATTCCCTTCCAGATTTGAACTGATGTTATGGGATGGAGCGTGTTACTTTGTCCTCTGATCTACCTATCTTGTCATGCAACCCTTCTCCCATTGATTAAACCTAATATAAACACAATATTAGGGGAGGTATTTGACAAGATTGATCGTGTGGAATTGATTTTATCGATTCAGGTTAGACGGTCGACCTCTACTGAAACAGAACATGCAACCATGCAACAGAATAATTCAATACTTCGATGTGCATGTCGGCAAGTATTTATCTTATGTGCGAAACCGCATATATTTGGAGAGTGATAAAAGTCGATAATACTAAAGCCAGGACACGGGAGATCGAGATTTAATTCATCCCCCACTCAGCCCGAAGGATGATCTCAAAATTAATAGGGTCAACAAAAATTTGAACTTAGAACATTAGGTCACGTAAGAAACCGCAATGCGATGCAGCATGCATTTTATAGAAAGGGAAACGTCGTCTGGAGTATATATTTGAAGGGACCTTATTTTATTGGCCACAAAATACAAGAAAACCAAAAATGTGACGATGTTGGATTGCGAAGTAAAAAGTGACAGACAGATAATATACAGGGTAACGTAACTATCAAATATAGGGAACAATCTAGAAACTCTTGTATAAAAGGAATTTAATAAGATATTCGGTAATCAGAAAATATCACACAGAACACAGAAACTGTAATAAATACATAAGCACAAATGAAGAAAACGACAGATTTTGTTCCGAACAATGTATGTTTAGACCGATGTAATAGAGACATCATGTCAATATATTATTAACGTGAACGGATAAAATGAGGGAACAGACAGGCTAGTTTCAATATATATATATATATATATACATACATATATTTACATACACGCACACACACATATATATATATAGATACATAAATACATAGATGGAACTATTTTTAAAGGTTTATATGGATGAGAAGGGAACAAGAAGTTAAGTAATGAATGTCTTCAGCTTACAGCTATTTCTGCTATAAAATGCAATGCACTCGTAATCGAGTGCTTGAGACTTCCCTTTTGACACTTCAACGCATCTGTGAGGTGATACACAAGTATACAACGATGAGTGAATTGCCTCCTATAGCAGAGACAGCTGTAAGGTACTGAAGTTCACTACAGAATTTCTTGCTCGCTAGTCCACTCTATAATCTCTTATAATGCTCTGTACTCGTCTAACGGATATATAACACATATACTTCATATTTCACACATTCTCGACAGCGGGTTCGATTATCAAGTAATATCGTGTTGACATTGTTTTCATTCAATGCAGGATAGTACTACTGAATATATCTGTTGATTTTTATTAATGATCTTTTATGTATAGACACATAGAAACAAATACCTTATCTTCTACATAAAATATCTCCATGTCCAAGTGTAGATAAGCCATTAAGCTATTAATATTTTAAGTATTAATGTTTAAGATAAGCTATTAAAGAATGAAATGTTTTTCAAGATAGAAATTCTCTTGAGTGTTGGGGAAAAGAATCAGGGTACACAGTTTCAGATTATCTGACAAATACCAGTGTAAAACAGTGTGTAAAATCAATTTTAGTT
>NC_068993.1:57765879-57766808 GCF_001194135.2 Octopus bimaculoides
CTGGTCGTGGTGAGAGGGATAACTCCCTTGGCAAACAGGACACAGTCGTGTGTCGATAAGCCAGCTGGAGGAGATGTCCTCCTGGGGCTAAAAGCAACAGTAACATCCACCCCTAGGGGTCAGCCACACTTAAGTGGCAATATACTACACTTTATCGTGCAGTTACTGTTAATACTTCATTTAGAGAATTAACATTGCTTATATATATATATATATATATATATACATATATAGTCACATAAATAGATAGTTTGATAGATAGATAGATAGATAGATAGATAGATAGATAGATCATCAGACAGATGTGGAAAGAGAAACTGAAATAGAAAATATGTTGTAAGGCGTCAAATGTTAATGATTCATTCTACATGAAGACACCAATTAGATGCTTTAGTGTCTGATATTTAGACTACAGGTGATAAGAGGTCAATATCGAGTCGAATATTCACAAATGGTTATTCTATAAACAGCAGGTTGAGGCATTCCCCTGTCTGTATTTGCCAATGAATGCCTGCAAGTATGCTTGGGTGATGGATATATGTTGCGTGCATACATGATATGTGTATGTGTGTGTGTGTGTTTGTATGTGTGTGTGTGTGTGTGTATGTGTATGTGTGTATGTGTGTTGTGGCTGCAAATCAGGTTAAGCCAATTTTCAGTAAAGCGTCATATTTCGCAGAGTTTTGATATATCACTTCCACAGTGATTTATAGACAAGGAATATTGACTGACGCGTTAACGCCCATAGTAGACGCCTATACCTACATATGAATATATATATATATATATATCAAATAATAAGCAACACGGATTTCAAAAGTGATTGCAGTACGCACGTTTCATGCTACTTCAATTTATTTAAGTAATGTGAGCATTACCTTAAATGCAATATGAAGAGCAATCTTCAGTTGCACGAAAAAATGTAGAAA
>NC_068993.1:57767376-57768376 GCF_001194135.2 Octopus bimaculoides
TATATATATATATATATATATATATATATGTATATATATGTATATCACACACACACACACACACACACACACACACATATATATATAGGTATACAAGTATATAAAATAGCATGAACACGCATTCATAAATACGTATATATTCGTACTTTTATATATGTCTGTGTGTGTATACGTATATATATATATATGTTTTGTATATATGTGCATGTAGATATATACATATATATGTTAGTATATATATATATATATATATATATGTATATATGTATATATGTATATATGTATATATAGATACATAGGTATATATAGAAAGAGAGAGAAAGTAAGTGAAAGAGAGAGACAGAGAAATGTACATATACATATGTCGGAGCATATTGATATGTATGTGTTTAGCTCTGTATTTTAGCTGCTCTTCGTGCCGCATCGTCTTATGTCCCTTTGCGGTTCGACACTAAGAAATCGATATAATATGCAGCACACATAAGTTAGCGCAGGTCGATGTAATCAATATAGAGCGTTGCAGTTGGTATAACAACAAAACGACAGTTCAAAACCGCGACCAGTAAAACAATAAAATATACATGTGTATATGTGTATTACCTTTATGCATCGATGCACACATCACATATAATCATATGTATGTGTGTGTGCATGCTCGTGTATGTGCATGCTTGTGTGTGTGTGTGTGTATACGTAAATTCTTTTAGTCTTTTACTGTGCTGGAAGACGATCTTTCAGTCTTTTTGGGCCTATTTTCAGTACTTATATCTCTGTGTATCCATCCATACGTCTGTCCATCTGTCTATCTATGTATCTATCTATCAATCTATGTATGTATGCATGTATGTATATATGTATGTATGTGTGTATGTATGTATTTAACTATCTATCTCTATCTGTCTATCTATCTATCTATCTATATATATATATATATGTATATATCATGTATACACACACACACACACACACACACACACACACACACACACACACATATATA
>NC_068993.1:57768814-57774694 GCF_001194135.2 Octopus bimaculoides
TGTGTGTGTTTGTGTGTGTGTGTGTGTGTATACACACACAGACACACACACACACACACACACGTATATATATATATATATATATATATATATATATATATGCACATACATAGAGCTACATGCACACATACATCCAATTCCTCATAAATCTTATATCGGAATGTAGTGTGGTTGCACAGATTGATTTATGGAAAGCAATCCAGTCGCCAGTGACTTGTTTATATCTTTCTGTTGGTGAATGACTTTTATCATAAGATTTATTTTGTATACCTACATTGACTTCCGGTTCATTCGTAGCGACAATAAGATGGCCAACGCAGACACTCTGCAACAATAGGTAAAGGATTTGATTAAATAAGATTATAAATCTGACAATCTACTGAATCTAGTAAGAGGCATCATTCAATGTCGTGATAGCAAACAGATTATCTCAAGAGCTCTATATGTGTGTTGGGTCATGTTTATAGAACAGAGAATATGTCTGTCTCTCTCTTTGTCAAGCTTCTCTATTCATTTTTCTCCCTCTCTTCCTGCTCTCGTTCTTTATCTAAATATAAGAATGTCGGCGCATCTGTGTTTGTATACAAATATATGTGTATCTATCTGTGAGTGTATTTGTGTGTATGTATGTGTATGTATATATATATATATATATATATACATACATACTGGCTGAATAAAAATATCTTGATTCACAACCACATGGCTCCGGGTTCCGTTCCACTACGTGGTACTTTGTGCAAGTGTCTTCTACTAAAGCCTTAGGTGGACCAATGCCTTGTCAGTAGATTTGCTAGAGGGAAACTGAAAGAATTATTGCCGTATATATTTGTGTTTGTGTGTTCGTGTGTGGGTGTGTGTCCCACCACCGCTTGACAAATGGTGTCGGTATGTTTACATTCCTGTGACAAATCGAACAAACACATATTCAACCAGTAACAATTAATTCTCATTCAACAATTGTTTCTAATTTAAGACTATTATTTTAATCAATTAACCAATAAATTTATCAATAAATCTTTCAATCACTCAATCAATCAATGAATAAATCAGTTAATTAATCTATGTATCAATCTTTCTATCTCCCTATCTCTCTATGTATGTAACTGTGTATGTATGTAACTATCTAGTTATCTATATGTATCTCTCTCTCTCTCTTTCTCGTTCTCTCTCTCTCTCTCTTTCTCGTTCTCTCTCTCTCTCTCTCTCTCTCTCTCTATTTATCTATCTATCTATCTATCTATCTATCTATATATCTATATATATATCTATCTATCTATCTATCTATCTATCTATCTATCTATCTATCTATCTATGTTTATATCTATCTCCATATGTGTATGAACAGATGAATGATGGCCGGCCGTTACAACTCAATTCCCGGAAATAATGTTGAAATACATAAATTGGTACAAGAATAGGTTTCCTACAAGCACGTTGGACGGTGTAGGTTTGTTCAGGAATCGAAACTGTGATATAATATTCCTGTAAAATTAGGAAAGAACATAGCCCGGATCTGAACGTGTCGCTGGATCCCAACGAAGTAGCTAAATTGAGAAAAAACATTGCATATTGCAATTTACACTAGAGTACGTAATATAAAGAACAATCGCATAATGAAAACAAGGGGCATAAAACAACTAACAAAAATAAGGTGCAAGCTATCAATATAAAAGAAACATATGTAAGCGAATATAGTAAATGATAAAACACGAAAAATGTAAATGTTCGAACCTCTACAAATTACTATGGAATAATAAACGAATCAGAACAGTGTGAAAATAACCTAAACCATAAAAGGGAATACGAGGAATATATAAAGGGATTATGAGGAATATTTATGAATAAGACATCCTATATGTTGAAATCATGACCAAAACGATCTAAAGGTGGAAATAAATGAAGAATTACGAAGTGTCTTTCTATGGAATGGCAAAAGAGCCTTGTAAGTATAACATTCAACGGTAAGAAAGCAACAACCATAAAACAGCGAACCTGGTCATCAGAGATTTAGTTAAATCGAAACAAAAACATCAATATCAGATTAAATAAATTATCAGATGCAACAGGTATAGTAGTTGAGGAGATAAAGGAATATTCCTTCAGATGTAAATTATAAAGGGCTATCAAAACCCAGTAACGCAGAGAAATGTTTAGAGTCAAAGACTGAGAATAAGAGAAAAAAGTTCTTTCAACCTTTAATGAAATCTATAACAAAATGCAATGAAAGACAAGGAAGGAAAGACAAATACTACAGAAGTAGAAGACAACATTAAAAAAAAACATATAAAAAATCGTTCGAAATCAAAGAATAGCTGAAACAGGAGATTCTTCACTAAATTGCAAAGAATCAGTTTATATGGAAAACGGCAATTCTTTGAAGAATACAAAGACTACGACACTAAGCGAAAATGATATTATCAAGAACTTGGTACAAATAAACTGAAAATCAATACAGCACTAACAGCACGCAGTAAGAGGACCATCACGGAGAAAATTGTTCTAAACAATGAACACAGCATTGGAACAAACAAGGGAGGCCGTAGTGACTGATGTAGGACAGCAGTCGCAATAAATAAATAGATAAATGAATGAATGAATGAATGAATGATTAAATAAATAAATAAATAAATAAATGAGTAAATAATTAAAAACTAATAAAAATTGAAAGGAAGGATAACTAGAACTCGACAGGTATTCTGGTTTGAATGTTTAAAAACGACGTACGACATACAAGCAGATATGTTTATTGAGATAGTGACGCAGATAGAGCGAGCTTGCAGAATCGTTGGCACGCCGGGCGAAATACTTAGCGGTATTTCGTCTGTCTTTACGTTCTGAGTTCAATTCCGCTGACGTTTATTTTGCTTTTCATCCTTTAGGGATCGATACATTAAGTACCAGTTGCGTACTGGAGTCGATTTTATGAACGGGCTCCCTCCCCCTAAATTTCGGACCTTGTGCCTAGAGTAGAAAAGAATAATAATCCATTCTACTATAAGTTCAAGGCCTGGAATTGATCACATGGACACCAGTATTTTACTGGTTCTTAATTTTTGGACCCGGAAAGGATAAAAGCAAAGTCGACCGCGGCGGAATTTGAACTCAGAACGTGGTGTCGGGCGAAATACCGCTAAGCTTTTCTCCCGGCGTGATGACGGTTCTGCCAGCATGCCTGCCTTCCTGATGATAACAATAATGGTAATAGTAGAAGTAGTAGCACTAGTAGTAGCATTGTTAGGTACAAGGCCAGTAAATTTTGGGTGAGAGGTTTGGTCAATTTAATTGAACCTCGGAAGAATTCGAAATGGAAAGAAACATGGCGATGTATATCTTATCTTACGCTCTAACAATTCTGCAAGCTCGCCACCTCAATAAATTTTTGTGGCTTTGAATGAAATTAAGTCTCGTTCTCAAAAGTCTTCATATATTTAAAAACAAGAATAATTCATGAAATTATCATGATATCTTACATTTGAATTGGAATAACGGAAATAAATCGAGCCAAGATGAAAATGCCAAAGATGTGAAGAAAAATATTGGCATTAAAAACATCGGGATGGTAAATAACGCAGTTAAGCCTAACACATGCAAATCAAAGAAAACGATTAATAAAAGATGTCGAACCTTAAAACAAACACCTAAATAATGAACTATGAAAACTGAGCGAGAATAATACAAATAAGAATAAGAATAAAAGGGAATTATAAGAAGTATTAAGAATAGAGAATTCTAAAAATGGAGGATCTGAATATGAGAATAATCTAACGGTGGATATAGTTAAACAATTAAAATCGATAGAAGACCTTCGTATAGATCCCTGAAATACACTCAGTGATATTGAACTTCCCAGTGAAATAGCAACAAAAACATATACAACAAAAATAATGGTAACTAGCTACAAACAGATGCGAACTCCAATATCAGCAGGTAAGCCAAATAATATACATAGCAGCCACAGTAGTTCCAATCAAAGGAAAATGGACACTCCTCAGAATTACTCGGGTAGGAATATCAAAGCCTAAACTTATAAAGTAGAAAACAAACACACGGAAAAGTATAGAAAATACGAGGAAAGTTTTGTGAATCCTTAATGAAATTTATAAAGAAATTTACTTGAAATAACAAAGGGAATCAAATACTATTTGTATAGAACATCATACACAAAGTACCCGGCATCAAAGACCAAATGAAACAAGAAAAGCTATCTTTCGTAATAAAATCCACTATAATTCTTTCAACAAAGCTAAAGTTTCAACTCATCTCAGGAGATTTATCAATAACTATACATACATATACATGAATGTATATATATATATATATATACATACATACATGCATGTATGTATGTGTACAAGTTTACATATTGTACATACATACACACATACATATCTATAGTACATATATATATATATATATATATATATATATATATATATACAGATATATATATATGTAGAAAGGTTTGACGATGCTAACAGTATGAAGAGAGCTCGAAATATGATTATATATATATATTTGCTAATATTTGGGTGAAGTAGCAGATTGATTCAAGACGTATTTGCTAAGCAGCATCAAAATATTAGAAATATTTCGAAACTACGATCATGGAATAACAAATCTGCAGGACACTAGTTAAGTTCTATTCGAAACCACATGCTTTCAGGCTTTATCCTATGGGCTTTGTATTTTGTCTTCTGCCCCATTTTTCAGTTATGACTAAACGATTAAAATTTGTTAGACCGGCACAGTGAGGAAGTCTGTCTACAGAATGGTTCTGCTCCTTGAAACATTGATATAATCTGTCAACCGATTTAACACGACCGACTCTCTCTCTCTTTGGTGCTTTTAGAAAAGCAGACGTTCATGCCAGACTTCTGATCCGCCCATAAATTGCTGCCTTCCTTCAATCATTCTCGGAGACTATGGAAATTCACGCTGACACTGCATCTGCCACTATATGTAAGTCATGTAAAGGATATAGTTGATTTGTTACAGACATTGAAGAGGTAAACGACACGCAACTATATCTAATTTGAGACAGTAGGTTTCAAAATCTTATAACTAATAGTTTGGAAAGTTACATATCCATATCTATAATTTTCAAGTTACAGCAAGATGAGAAATTTTCTTTTTCAACAAGGACTCCTTATTAATGGAAAACCGTTTGAAGCTAATAAGAGCTACTACGTTGGAACTGACGTAAGAAACGTGGCTAGACTATTCTTGATATTTAAAAATTAAATCTAATATCCCAGACATAGGATAGTATGTTGATAATAGCCCTTCATTGTTACACAAAACAAAACAAACGATAGATAAGTACAGGAAACGTTACATTAAAATATAAAATGAGTTCAGTGTTTGTAGGAAAAAAAACGCTATGAATATAAACCATAATACCTAGACAGAAAAATAGACCTAGAGACCTGTAAATATCAATCAGATACAAAACCAAACGAGAAAATCATATACCTAAATAAAAAGCCTAACCACCCTTCCGATATATATATAAAAATTAGTAAGCAATAAAAGTAGAATATTTAATATATCCTCTTCAATAACCGACTTCAATAAAACTGCAAGTTATTAAATTAATGTATTAGAAAATGATGTTTATAGAAGGATTTAACTTCTTACGCCAACAGACGCCATAACGGGTATATATTTCCGTGCAAAATTTGCCAGTGTGCTCAATAAATTTCAATATATTATTGAATTATATCAAATTATGACCTATAATGTAACATGACAATGTAAACTTCATACACACATATACATTCATACATACATACACACACACACGCAAACACACACATACACACACACACACACACACACACACACACACACACACACACATATATATATATATATATA